>NW_028283656.1:565000-656002 GCF_059441095.1 Idiotropiscis lumnitzeri
TGCCCTTTTAACGAATCCGATTGAAAATTGGCTAGAAAAGACTCAAGACATTGATCTTACTCTATCCCTATTTTTATGACTTTCCTTCAAAGGGCGTGGCTATTACGGTGCCGCAGAGTCTGATTATTCTCCGTGGCAACAAAAGTTCCTGCAAAATGATTCAGATGATCCATCTTCTGGAAATCTTTCACATTTGAGGATATTCAGGCCCTGAAGACGGCTGCCAACTTATTTTTGATCGCAGTGGTAGCGCCACCAACTGGTTAAAACAAATACAAATTATTTTCGTTGATGTTTTTCTCCGGGCAGGTGAACAAAATCTACCTTATATTTGCTCGGATGAGTGTTTAGGCCTTGAGCATGTCACAATACAAAAGTCTTTCGCCTTCTTCAGAGTGTCACATGATGCTGTCTTGTGACCCGTCTTTATCAGCTGATGTTCCATGAGGGCGTGACTTACCTGTCACAAGAATGAAGGCAAGTCACGCCCCCCGCTGTCCGTTCACTCCGCCAAGATGCTGGTCCAGGTGGTAGAGAGGATGAAGGCTCCCTTGTCTCTGTTCATGGTTTTTATGCCTCGCTTGCAGATCTCAATGGCCTCTCTGATCCAGCGCTGTTGTTTGTTCTCTTCTGTGCGGATGACCCTGCCCTTCTCCCGGTCCATGATGTGGTTTTCCCTTTTGCAGTGGTCAGTGATTGCTGATTTGTAATGTTCATGTTGTGTTTGTTCTTTTACTGCTCTGATTTTTTCATTTTTTTGACAGGTAAGTCACACCCTCATGGAACATCAGCTGATAAAGACGGGTCTCAAGACACCATCATGCGACACTCTGAAGAAGGCGAAAGACTCGCCGAAACATGTCAGGTAAAAAATTAACCTAAAACATAATTGTCTGCTTTTAATGAATCAGTCAAATATCAATAATAAGAAGACAAAATGAACCTAATACAAATAAATGAATGCTTAATAACTCCCCTGCACATGCTCCTAAAAATCCAAACCTTCACCTGTAAATAAAACGTCCCGACCTGAAGACATCTTAATGTTATTATTTTGTTATACACACAGTGCCGCCAAGTGGAATCAAAAATTTTTTTTAATTTTAATTTTCACGTACTGCACGGTGCCCTTTTGACGAATCCGACTGAAAATTAGTCAGAAAAGACTCAAGACAATGATCTTACTCTCTGCTAGGGCTGGGCGATATGACCTAAAATCAATATCGCGATAAATTGGGCAATTTTACCTCGATAACGATAAATGCACGATAAATTCCCCCTGAGGACCAAAATCAAAATAAATGCAGAAAATGCATATTAACTGCTTTTTTTTTATTGACCAACTGGTACACATTACTTTCAATGAAAAATGGAAGTACAAAAATCATTTGAATAAACATTCAAAATAGCTTGCTTTGCATGACTTGAACAATGTCACAAAGAACAGGAAAAAAAGGGTACCTCTCACAAAATCTTTTCCTGCAAATAGATTGTGCCGAGATGGTGTAATGCCATTTGCAAATGCTTAGATTTGTGTAAAGGTATCTTGTAAACAATATAAATAATGCCATGTGCAAAGGCACTAGTCGCCTGTAAACAAAATGCTAAATAAAATGAAAAAAAAAAAAAATCAATGGAATGCCAGTGCCAAACAAACGCGTGTGCTTCATCAGTAAAATGTGCCGTCTCGAGTACTCCGGTGCGCAGTCGCCACTTGTCGTCTATGTACTGCACATTTCAGGCTCAAACAGGGATGCATGTTGCGACTCGACCACAAGTCGGATGTGGATGCAAAATGCTCGACATGTCTCCGCTCCCGTCCCGATGTTGTCCATATCGGGAAGTGCTGTTTGCGGCAAATATTTTCGTACCTCTTGTCGGCTACGTTCCTGAGGCGTTTAAATCCTGTGCGCTCCACTGTAACTTCAGGAGCTCTATCTTTAGCTATGTGCTAGGCTATCCCGTCCACCACTGAGACGTTCTCTCGTATGGTTTCGCCTCCGTTAGTGGGCTGTTGTCACTTGTCCAACCTTGCTTCTCACTTTGAACTTTTAGCACAAGCTCCAAGTCAACAGCATGGTTGTGTTGTGGGTGGTGAAAAAGAAAAGGTTGGACGCGCTTTTTCTGGTGCTTACGACGCACTTTGTAGTTCATGTTCTTTTGCGCAAACATCGTCTTTATGGAACCCAAAACATTTCCAAACGACAGATGTCGAATTTCTTTTTGGGACAAGCGCGACAAGACCAATTTCAACTAACGTTACTTCGTCTTTAGCCGTGTCAGCCGCTTCTGAATTTGAATCGCCAGCTACGAACGCGTCTTGTGTTTACATTCTTCTACAGCGCCTGAGTCACGTGACTACATGCGCTGGAGCAGACTTAAAGAGGCATGAACATTGCCGCAGACAGAAAAGACTTTCCTTTTTCATTTTTTTTTTAGACACCGAATTTACCGACATGGGCAAAATGTTGTCGGTCATTCTAATAAATTTCGGTAACGGTAAATTTTCGGTTAATCGCCCAGCCCTACTCTCTGCCGAATTTTGTGACGTTTTTGCAAAAGGCGTGGCTATTAAGGTGCTGAAAAGTCCGATTGTACTCTGTGGCAACAAAAGCTCCGGCAACATGACTCAGATGATCCTATCTTCTCGAAGTTGTACACATTTGAGGATACTTCAGCCCTGAAGACATCTACCAACTTATTTTACATCGTAGTAGTAGCGCCACCAACTGGTAAAAGCTAATACAAGTTATTTTCTTGGATGTTTTTCTCCGTGCAACTCAACAAGGTCGCCCTCATATATGCTCGGATGACTGTTTCGGCCATGAGGATGTCACAATACGAAATTAGTCCTTTTTCGTGAAAAGTTGTGGGAGTGGCATTGCACTGTTCGGCAATAAAACAACGCTGATTATGAGGTTCTAAATATGAACGACAACTCGTGAAACTTTACACACACATGAGGCCGAGCAAATTTATCAATATTTTATACGTTAGTTGTGCAGCTTTTTTGAAATGGCTCGCCATGGCCCTCGAGAAATGTTAAAAAAAAGCAGCTCTGGTTGAGTGTTTCACCTCGCTTTTTGTAAATTTTATGGAGTACAGTGAACCCTCGGTTATCGCGGTTAATGGGGACCGAGACCACCCGCGAAAACTGAAAATCCGCGAAGTAGCGGCGCACCTTCAAAAATGCTTAAAAAAAATATACAATATATATAATAAATATGTAAATATATATATATATATATATATATATATATATAAAAAAAAAATATATATATATATATATATATATATATATATGTATATACGGGGAGAGAGAGAGTGAAATTCATGTTATAACAAAAAAACCAAATTATTATTAAAACGTATTATTTTTTTATTCCCCAGCCATTCTTTTTGTATTTATTTAATTACTCCGACTTTTACCTGCTGGTACGCCGTCCGGTGTGCCCTGTGAAATGAAAGGTGGCATTCTTTATTTATTTATTCATTTATTCATTCATAACTGACAGCCTCGCGCTCCGCTCGTGCCCGGGCAGAAGAGGTGCTCCAATTTGGCTTAACTGTGACACACGCCCGTCCTCCTCCCCCGGAGCTTCCATTCGGTTAAACTTAGGGGCCGCTTGGCACCGCCCGTGCCCGGGGAAGGTGCTCCTCTTCGGCTTACTGTGACGTGAGCATGCCCTCCTCCTCCGGAGCTTCCATTCGGTTAAACTTAGGGGCCGCTTGGAACCGCCCGTGCCCGGGGAAGGTGCTCCTCTTCGGCTTACTGTGACGCGAGCATGCCCTCCTCCTCCGGAGCTTCCATTCGGTTAAACTTAGGGGCCGCTTGGCACCGCCCGTGCCCGGGGATGGTGCTCCTCTACGGCTTAACTGCCACGCACGCTGGCCGGAGCTCTGGTACGGTCCGAACCGCGCGAAACGTCGCCACCGATCGTGTCCGGGGGAACGTGCTCTTCTTCGTCCACTCTCCTCTTCGCCCACGCTCTTCTTCGGCGCACGCCGGCCGTCTAACCGCTCCAGCGCCCCGTCGTGCCGCTCGGCGAAACTACAATGCCCCCGAATATTTTTTAGACCCGCGAAGCACTGAACCCGCGAAAGGTGAACCGCGAAGTAGCGAGGGTTCACTGTATGTATAAGACCAAGACCTACAAAAAAGTCTCTTGGAGCAATGAGCTAGGTTTTACAGGAAGTCGGCCATTTTGAATTTACTTAAAAGGGGGCGGGTGACCACAATGGACTTTGTGTAGAAATTATTATTGGGGCCCGAGCAGCGACCGCGGCGAGGTCCCTATTGTTTTTGTAGAAGATATTATTACTTTTATTATTATTATTATTATTATTATTAGGGCCTGAGCAGCGACCGCTGCGAAGTCCCTATTGTTTTTGTAGAAATTATTATTATTATTATTTTTCCGATTGTTCGATCGCATTTTTGACCCCCGAAACATGCACAAAAACTCACCAAACTTGGCAGTCTCATCGGGCATGGCGAAAAATTTGATATTTTAACGTCTAATATGAACAGGAAGTGAGTTATGAATTTTTGAAAGTCCGACTTTTGCCCTTTTTTGCATGTTTACAGGGGTCATTCTTTTGCACCCTGATCCTAAAGGCTTCATCTGATTGCCTTAAAATTCTGTCTGTAGCATCTGAAGACCTGGGACAAACACTGGGGCTAAAATTTTTTGTTTCCGAAATACTATATGACGGGGGCGGGGCTTCAAAGTTTTCACTTAAGATTTCCTTCGCCGCAATGGACAAAATGCTTAATAACTCTCCTGCACATGCTGCTAAAAATCCAAAACTTCACATGTACATAAAGAGTCTGTACCTGAAGACATCTATATGTTTATATTCAGTTATACACCTTGCGCCAATCAATATCATTTTTTACATTTTGACGTACTGCATGGTGCCCTTTTAACGAATCCGATTGAAAATTGGCTAGAAAAGACTCAAGACATTGATCTTACTCTATCCCTATTTTTATGACTTTCCTTCAAAGGGCGTGGCTATTACGGTGCCGCAGAGTCTGATTATTCTCCGTGGCAACAAAAGTTCCTGCAAAATGATTCAGATGATCCATCTTCTGGAAATCTTTCACATTTGAGGATATTCAGGCCCTGAAGACGGCTGCCAACTTATTTTTGATCGCAGTGGTAGCGCCACCAACTGGTTAAAACAAATACAAATTATTTTCGTTGATGTTTTTCTCCGGGCAGGTGAACAAAATCTACCTTATATTTGCTCGGATGAGTGTTTAGGCCTTGAGCATGTCACAATACAAAAGTCTTTCGCCTTCTTCAGAGTGTCACATGATGCTGTCTTGTGACCCGTCTTTATCAGCTGATGTTCCATGAGGGCGTGACTTACCTGTCACAAGAATGAAGGCAAGTCACGCCCCCCGCTGTCCGTTCACTCCGCCAAGATGCTGGTCCAGGTGGTAGAGAGGATGAAGGCTCCCTTGTCTCTGTTCATGGTTTTTATGCCTCGCTTGCAGATCTCAATGGCCTCTCTGATCCAGCGCTGTTGTTTGTTCTCTTCTGTGCGGATGACCCTGCCCTTCTCCCGGTCCATGATGTGGTTTTCCCTTTTGCAGTGGTCAGTGATTGCTGATTTGTAATGTTCATGTTGTGTTTGTTCTTTTACTGCTCTGATTTTTTCATTTTTTTGACAGGTAAGTCACACCCTCATGGAACATCAGCTGATAAAGACGGGTCTCAAGACACCATCATGCGACACTCTGAAGAAGGCGAAAGACTCGCCGAAACATGTCAGGTAAAAAATTAACCTAAAACATAATTGTCTGCTTTTAATGAATCAGTCAAATATCAATAATAAGAAGACAAAATGAACCTAATACAAATAAATGAATGCTTAATAACTCCCCTGCACATGCTCCTAAAAATCCAAACCTTCACCTGTAAATAAAACGTCCCGACCTGAAGACATCTTAATGTTATTATTTTGTTATACACACAGTGCCGCCAAGTGGAATCAAAAATTTTTTTTAATTTTAATTTTCACGTACTGCACGGTGCCCTTTTGACGAATCCGACTGAAAATTAGTCAGAAAAGACTCAAGACAATGATCTTACTCTCTGCTAGGGCTGGGCGATATGACCTAAAATCAATATCGCGATAAATTGGGCAATTTTACCTCGATAACGATAAATGCACGATAAATTCCCCCTGAGGACCAAAATCAAAATAAATGCAGAAAATGCATATTAACTGCTTTTTTTTTATTGACCAACTGGTACACATTACTTTCAATGAAAAATGGAAGTACAAAAATCATTTGAATAAACATTCAAAATAGCTTGCTTTGCATGACTTGAACAATGTCACAAAGAACAGGAAAAAAAGGGTACCTCTCACAAAATCTTTTCCTGCAAATAGATTGTGCCGAGATGGTGTAATGCCATTTGCAAATGCTTAGATTTGTGTAAAGGTATCTTGTAAACAATATAAATAATGCCATGTGCAAAGGCACTAGTCGCCTGTAAACAAAATGCTAAATAAAATGAAAAAAAAAAAAAATCAATGGAATGCCAGTGCCAAACAAACGCGTGTGCTTCATCAGTAAAATGTGCCGTCTCGAGTACTCCGGTGCGCAGTCGCCACTTGTCGTCTATGTACTGCACATTTCAGGCTCAAACAGGGATGCATGTTGCGACTCGACCACAAGTCGGATGTGGATGCAAAATGCTCGACATGTCTCCGCTCCCGTCCCGATGTTGTCCATATCGGGAAGTGCTGTTTGCGGCAAATATTTTCGTACCTCTTGTCGGCTACGTTCCTGAGGCGTTTAAATCCTGTGCGCTCCACTGTAACTTCAGGAGCTCTATCTTTAGCTATGTGCTAGGCTATCCCGTCCACCACTGAGACGTTCTCTCGTATGGTTTCGCCTCCGTTAGTGGGCTGTTGTCACTTGTCCAACCTTGCTTCTCACTTTGAACTTTTAGCACAAGCTCCAAGTCAACAGCATGGTTGTGTTGTGGGTGGTGAAAAAGAAAAGGTTGGACGCGCTTTTTCTGGTGCTTACGACGCACTTTGTAGTTCATGTTCTTTTGCGCAAACATCGTCTTTATGGAACCCAAAACATTTCCAAACGACAGATGTCGAATTTCTTTTTGGGACAAGCGCGACAAGACCAATTTCAACTAACGTTACTTCGTCTTTAGCCGTGTCAGCCGCTTCTGAATTTGAATCGCCAGCTACGAACGCGTCTTGTGTTTACATTCTTCTACAGCGCCTGAGTCACGTGACTACATGCGCTGGAGCAGACTTAAAGAGGCATGAACATTGCCGCCGACAGAAAAGACTTTCCTTTTTCATTTTTTTTTTAGACACCGAATTTACCGACATGGGCAAAATGTTGTCGGTCATTCTAATAAATTTCGGTAACGGTAAATTTTCGGTTAATCGCCCAGCCCTACTCTCTGCCGAATTTTGTGACGTTTTTGCAAAAGGCGTGGCTATTAAGGTGCTGAAAAGTCCGATTGTACTCTGTGGCAACAAAAGCTCCGGCAACATGACTCAGATGATCCTATCTTCTCGAAGTTGTACACATTTGAGGATACTTCAGCCCTGAAGACATCTACCAACTTATTTTACATCGTAGTAGTAGCGCCACCAACTGGTAAAAGCTAATACAAGTTATTTTCTTGGATGTTTTTCTCCGTGCAACTCAACAAGGTCGCCCTCATATATGCTCGGATGACTGTTTCGGCCATGAGGATGTCACAATACGAAATTAGTCCTTTTTCGTGAAAAGTTGTGGGAGTGGCATTGCACTGTTCGGCAATAAAACAACGCTGATTATGAGGTTCTAAATATGAACGACAACTCGTGAAACTTTACACACACATGAGGCCGAGCAAATTTATCAATATTTTATACGTTAGTTGTGCAGCTTTTTTGAAATGGCTCGCCATGGCCCTCGAGAAATGTTAAAAAAAAGCAGCTCTGGTTGAGTGTTTCACCTCGCTTTTTGTAAATTTTATGGAGTACAGTGAACCCTCGGTTATCGCGGTTAATGGGGACCGAGACCACCCGCGAAAACTGAAAATCCGCGAAGTAGCGGCGCACCTTCAAAAATGCTTAAAAAAAATATACAATATATATAATAAATATGTAAATATATATATATATATATATATATATATATATATATATATATAAAAAAATATATATATATATATATATATATATATATATATGTATATACGGGGAGAGAGAGAGTGAAATTCATGTTATAACAAAAAAACCAAATTATTATTAAAACGTATTATTTTTTTATTCCCCAGCCATTCTTTTTGTATTTATTTAATTACTCCGACTTTTACCTGCTGGTACGCCGTCCGGTGTGCCCTGTGAAATGAAAGGTGGCATTCTTTATTTATTTATTCATTTATTCATTCATAACTGACAGCCTCGCGCTCCGCTCGTGCCCGGGCAGAAGAGGTGCTCCAATTTGGCTTAACTGTGACACACGCCCGTCCTCCTCCCCCGGAGCTTCCATTCGGTTAAACTTAGGGGCCGCTTGGCACCGCCCGTGCCCGGGGAAGGTGCTCCTCTTCGGCTTACTGTGACGCGAGCATGCCCTCCTCCTCCGGAGCTTCCATTCGGTTAAACTTAGGGGCCGCTTGGAACCGCCCGTGCCCGGGGAAGGTGCTCCTCTTCGGCTTACTGTGACGCGAGCATGCCCTCCTCCTCCGGAGCTTCCATTCGGTTAAACTTAGGGGCCGCTTGGCACCGCCCGTGCCCGGGGATGGTGCTCCTCTACGGCTTAACTGCCACGCACGCTGGCCGGAGCTCTGGTACGGTCCGAACCGCGCGAAACGTCGCCACCGATCGTGTCCGGGGGAACGTGCTCTTCTTCGTCCACTCTCCTCTTCGCCCACGCTCTTCTTCGGCGCACGCCGGCCGTCTAACCGCTCCAGCGCCCCGTCGTGCCGCTCGGCGAAACTACAATGCCCCCGAATATTTTTTAGACCCGCGAAGCACTGAACCCGCGAAAGGTGAACCGCGAAGTAGCGAGGGTTCACTGTATGTATAAGACCAAGACCTACAAAAAAGTCTCTTGGAGCAATGAGCTAGGTTTTACAGGAAGTCGGCCATTTTGAATTTACTTAAAAGGGGGCGGGTGACCACAATGGACTTTGTGTAGAAATTATTATTGGGGCCCGAGCAGCGACCGCGGCGAGGTCCCTATTGTTTTTGTAGAAGATATTATTACTTTTATTATTATTATTATTATTATTATTAGGGCCTGAGCAGCGACCGCTGCGAAGTCCCTATTGTTTTTGTAGAAATTATTATTATTATTATTTTTCCGATTGTTCGATCGCATTTTTGACCCCCGAAACATGCACAAAAACTCACCAAACTTGGCAGTCTCATCGGGCATGGCGAAAAATTTGATATTTTAACGTCTAATATGAACAGGAAGTGAGTTATGAATTTTTGAAAGTCCGACTTTTGCCCTTTTTTGCATGTTTACAGGGGTCATTCTTTTGCACCCTGATCCTAAAGGCTTCATCTGATTGCCTTAAAATTCTGTCTGTAGCATCTGAAGACCTGGGACAAACACTGGGGCTAAAATTTTTTGTTTCCGAAATACTATATGACGGGGGCGGGGCTTCAAAGTTTTCACTTAAGATTTCCTTCGCCGCAATGGACAAAATGCTTAATAACTCTCCTGCACATGCTGCTAAAAATCCAAAACTTCACATGTACATAAAGAGTCTGTACCTGAAGACATCTATATGTTTATATTCAGTTATACACCTTGCGCCAATCAATATCATTTTTTACATTTTGACGTACTGCATGGTGCCCTTTTAACGAATCCGATTGAAAATTGGCTAGAAAAGACTCAAGACATTGATCTTACTCTATCCCTATTTTTATGACTTTCCTTCAAAGGGCGTGGCTATTACGGTGCCGCAGAGTCTGATTATTCTCCGTGGCAACAAAAGTTCCTGCAAAATGATTCAGATGATCCATCTTCTGGAAATCTTTCACATTTGAGGATATTCAGGCCCTGAAGACGGCTGCCAACTTATTTTTGATCGCAGTGGTAGCGCCACCAACTGGTTAAAACAAATACAAATTATTTTCGTTGATGTTTTTCTCCGGGCAGGTGAACAAAATCTACCTTATATTTGCTCGGATGAGTGTTTAGGCCTTGAGCATGTCACAATACAAAAGTCTTTCGCCTTCTTCAGAGTGTCACATGATGCTGTCTTGTGACCCGTCTTTATCAGCTGATGTTCCATGAGGGCGTGACTTACCTGTCACAAGAATGAAGGCAAGTCACGCCCCCCGCTGTCCGTTCACTCCGCCAAGATGCTGGTCCAGGTGGTAGAGAGGATGAAGGCTCCCTTGTCTCTGTTCATGGTTTTTATGCCTCGCTTGCAGATCTCAATGGCCTCTCTGATCCAGCGCTGTTGTTTGTTCTCTTCTGTGCGGATGACCCTGCCCTTCTCCCGGTCCATGATGTGGTTTTCCCTTTTGCAGTGGTCAGTGATTGCTGATTTGTAATGTTCATGTTGTGTTTGTTCTTTTACTGCTCTGATTTTTTCATTTTTTTGACAGGTAAGTCACACCCTCATGGAACATCAGCTGATAAAGACGGGTCTCAAGACACCATCATGCGACACTCTGAAGAAGGCGAAAGACTCGCCGAAACATGTCAGGTAAAAAATTAACCTAAAACATAATTGTCTGCTTTTAATGAATCAGTCAAATATCAATAATAAGAAGACAAAATGAACCTAATACAAATAAATGAATGCTTAATAACTCCCCTGCACATGCTCCTAAAAATCCAAACCTTCACCTGTAAATAAAACGTCCCGACCTGAAGACATCTTAATGTTATTATTTTGTTATACACACAGTGCCGCCAAGTGGAATCAAAAATTTGTTTTTATTTTAATTTTCACGTACTGCACGGTGCCCTTTTGACGAATCCGACTGAAAATTAGTCAGAAAAGACTCAAGACAATGATCTTACTCTCTGCCGAATTTTGTGACGTTTTGGCAAAAGGCGTGGCTATTAAGGTGCTGAAAAGTCCGATTGTACTCTGTGGCAACAAAAGCTCCGGCAACATGACTCAGATGATCCTATCTTCTCGAAGTTGTACACATTTGAGGATATTTCAGCCCTGAAGACATCTACCAACTTATTTTACATCGTAGTAGTAGCGCCACCAACTGGTAAAAGCTAATACAAGTTATTTTCTTGGATGTTTTTCTCCGTGCAACTCAACAAGGTCGCCCTCATATATGCTCGGATGACTGTTTCGGCCATGAGGATGTCACAATACGAAATTCGTGATTTTTCGTGAAAAGTTGTGGGAGTGGCATTGCACTGTTCGGCAATAAAACAAAGCTGATTATGAGGTTCTAAATATGAACGACAACTCGTAAAACTTTACACACACATCAGGCCGAGCAAATTTATCAATATTTTATACGTTAGTTGTGCAGCTTTTTTGAAATGGCTCGCCATGGCCCTCGAGAAATGTTAAAAAAAAGCAGCTCTGGTTGAATGTTTCACCTCGCTTTTTGTAAATTTTATGGAGTACAGTGAACTCTCTGTTATCGCGGTTAATGGGGACCGAGACCATCCGCGAAAACTGAAAATCCGCGAAGTAGCGGCGCACCTTCAAAAATGCTTAAAAAAAATATACAATATATATAATAAATATATATATATACGGGGAGAGAGAGAGTGAAATTCATGTTATAACAAAAAAAACAAATTATTATTAAAACGTATTATTTTTTTATTCCCCAGCCATTCTTTTTGTATTTATTTAATTACTCCGACTTTTACCTGCTGGTACGCCGTCCGGTGTGCCCTGTGAAATGAAAGGTGGCATTCTTTATTTATTTATTCATTTATTCATTCATAACTGACAGCCTCGCGCTCCGCTCGTGCCCGGGCAGAAGAGGTGCTCCAATTTGGCTTAACTGTGACACACGCCCGTCCTCCTCCCCCGGAGCTTCCATTCGGTTAAACTTAGGGGCCGCTTGGCACCGCCCGTGCCCGGGGAAGGTGCTCCTCTTCGGCTTACTGTGACGCGAGCATGCCCTCCTCCTCCGGAGCTTCCATTCGGTTAAACTTAGGGGCCGCTTGGAACCGCCCGTGCCCGGGGAAGGTGCTCCTCTTCGGCTTACTGTGACGCGAGCATGCCCTCCTCCTCCGGAGCTTCCATTCGGTTAAACTTAGGGGCCGCTTGGCACCGCCCGTGCCCGGGGAAGGTGCTCCTCTACGGCTTAACTGCCACGCACGCTGGCCGGAGCTCTGGTACGGTCCGAACCGCGTGAAACGTCGCCACCGATCGTGTCCGGGGGAACGTGCTCTTCTTCGTCCACTCTCCTCTTCGCCCACGCTCTTCTTCGGCGCACGCCGGCCGTCTAACCGCTCCAGCGCCCCGTCGTGCCGCTCGGCGAAACTACAATGCCCCCGAATATTTTTTAGACCCGCGAAGCACTGAACCCGCGAAAGGTGAACCGCGAAGTAGCGAGGGTTCACTGTATGTATAAGACCAAGACCTACAAAAAAGTCTCTTGGAGCAATGAGCTAGGTTTTACAGGAAGTCGGCCATTTTGAATTTACTTAAAAGGGGGCGGGTCACCACAATGGACTTTGTGTAGAAATTATTATTGGGGCCCGAGCAGCGACCGCGGCGAGGTCCCTATTGTTTTTGTAGAAGATATTATTACTTTTATTATTATTATTATTATTATTATTAGGGTCTGAGCAGCGACCGCTGCGAAGTCCCTATTGTTTTTGTAGAAATTATTATTATTATTATTTTTCCGATTGTTCGATCGCATTTTTGACCCCCGAAACATGCACAAAAACTCACCAAACTTGGCAGTCTCATCGGGCATGGCGAAAAATTTGATATTTTAACGTCTAATATGAACAGGAAGTGAGTTATGAATTTTTGAAAGTCCGACTTTTGCCCTTTTTTGCATGTTTACAGGGGTCATTCTTTTGCACCCTGATCCTAAAGGCTTCATCTGATTGCCTTAAAATTCTGTCTGTAGCATCTGAAGACCTGGCACAAACACTGGGGCTAAAATTTTTTGTTTCCGAAATACTATATGACGGGGGCGAGGCATCAAAGTTTTCACTTAAGATTTCCTTCGCCGCAATGGACAAAATGCTTAATAACTCTCCTGCACATGCTGCTAAAAATCCAAAACTTCACATGTACATAAAGAGTCTGTACCTGAAGACATCTATATGTTTATATTCAGTTATACACCTTGCGCCAATCAATATCATTTTTTACATTTTGACGTACTGCACGGTGCCCTTTTAACGAATCTGATTGAAAATTGGCTAGAAAAGACTCAAGACATTGATCTTACTCTATCCCTATTTTTGTGACTTTCCTTCGAAGGGCGTGGCTATTACGGTGCCGCAGAGTCTGATTATTCTCCGTGGCAACAAAAGTTCCTGCAAAATGATTCAGATGATCCATCTTCTCGAAATTTTTCACATTTGAGGATATTCAGGCCCTGAAGACGGCTGCCAACTTATTTTTGATCGCAGTGGTAGCGCCACCAACTGGTTAAAACAAATACAAATCATTTTCGTTGATTTTTTTCTCCGGGCAGGTTAACAAAATCTACCTTACATTTGCTCGGATGAGTGTTTAGGCCTTGAGGATGTCACAATACGAAAGTCTTTCGCCTTCTTCAGAGTGTCACATGATGGTGTCTTGTGGCCCGTCTTTATCAGCTGATGTTCCATGAGGGCGTGACTTACCTGTCACAAGAATGAAGGCAAGTCACGCCCCCCGCTGTCCGTTCACTCCGCCAAAATGCTGCTCCAGGTGGTAGAGAGGATGAAGGCTCCCTTGTCTCTGTTCATGGTTTTTATGCCTCGCTTGCAGATCTCAATGGCCTCTCTGATCCAGCGCTGTTGTTTGTTCTCTTCGGTGCGGATGACCCTGCCCTTCTCCCGGTCCATGATGTGGTTTTCCCTTTTGCAGTGGTCAGTGATTGCTGATTTGTAATGTTCATGTTGTGCTTGTTCTTTGACTGCTCTGATTTTTCATTTTTTTGACAGGTAAGTCACACCCTCATGGAACATCAGCTGATAAAGACGGGTCTCAAGACACCATCATGCGACACTCTGAAGAAGGCGAAAGACTCGCCGAAACATGTCAGGTAAAAAATTAACCTAAAACATAATTGTCTGCTTTTAATGAATCAGTCAAATATCAATAATAAGAAGACAAAATGAACCTAATACAAATAAATGAATGCTTAATAACTCCCCTGCACATGCTCCTAAAAATCCAAACCTTCACCTGTAAATAAAACGTCCCGACCTGAAGACATCTTAATGTTATTATTTTGTTATACACACAGTGCCGCCAAGTGGAATCAAAAATTTGTTTTTATTTTAATTTTCACGTACTGCACGGTGCCCTTTTGACGAATCCGACTGAAAATTAGTCAGAAAAGACTCAAGACAATGATCTTACTCTCTGCCGAATTTTGTGACGTTTTGGCAAAAGGCGTGGCTATTAAGGTGCTGAAAAGTCCGATTGTACTCTGTGGCAACAAAAGCTCCGGCAACATGACTCAGATGATCCTATCTTCTCGAAGTTGTACACATTTGAGGATACTTCAGCCCTGAAGACATCTACCAACTTATTTTACATCGTAGTAGTAGCGCCACCAACTGGTAAAAGCTAATACAAGTTATTTTCTTGGATGTTTTTCTCCGTGCAACTCAACAAGGTCGCCCTCATATATGCTCGGATGACTGTTTCGGCCATGAGGATGTCACAATACGAAATTCGTGATTTTTCGTGAAAAGTTGTGGGAGTGGCATTGCACTGTTCGGCAATAAAACAAAGCTGATTATGAGGTTCTAAATATGAACGACAACTCGTAAAACTTTACACACACATCAGGCCGAGCAAATTTATCAATATTTTATACGTTAGTTGTGCAGCTTTTTTGAAATGGCTCGCCATGGCCCTCGAGAAATGTTAAAAAAAAGCAGCTCTGGTTGAATGTTTCACCTCGCTTTTTGTAAATTTTATGGAGTACAGTGAACTCTCTGTTATCGCGGTTAATGGGGACCGAGACCATCCGCGAAAACTGAAAATCCGCGAAGTAGCGGCGCACCTTCAAAAATGCTTAAAAAAAATATACAATATATATAATAAATATATAAATATATATATATATATATATATATATATATATATATATATATATACGGGGAGAGAGAGAGTGAAATTCATGTTATAACAAAAAAAACAAATTATTATTAAAACGTATTATTTTTTTATTCCCCAGCCATTCTTTTTGTATTTATTTAATTACTCCGACTTTTACCTGCTGGTACGCCGTCCGGTGTGCCCTGTGAAATGAAAGGTGGCATTCTTTATTTATTTATTCATTTATTCATTCATAACTGACAGCCTCGCGCTCCGCTCGTGCCCGGGCAGAAGAGGTGCTCCAATTTGGCTTAACTGTGACACACGCCCGTCCTCCTCCCCCGGAGCTTCCATTCGGTTAAACTTAGGGGCCGCTTGGCACCGCCCGTGCCCGGGGAAGGTGCTCCTCTTCGGCTTACTGTGACGCGAGCATGCCCTCCTCCTCCGGAGCTTCCATTCGGTTAAACTTAGGGGCCGCTTGGAACCGCCCGTGCCCGGGGAAGGTGCTCCTCTTCGGCTTACTGTGACGCGAGCATGCCCTCCTCCTCCGGAGCTTCCATTCGGTTAAACTTAGGGGCCGCTTGGCACCGCCCGTGCCCGGGGAAGGTGCTCCTCTACGGCTTAACTGCCACGCACGCTGGCCGGAGCTCTGGTACGGTCCGAACCGCGTGAAACGTCGCCACCGATCGTGTCCGGGGGAACGTGCTCTTCTTCGTCCACTCTCCTCTTCGCCCACGCTCTTCTTCGGCGCACGCCGGCCGTCTAACCGCTCCAGCGCCCCGTCGTGCCGCTCGGCGAAACTACAATGCCCCCGAATATTTTTTAGACCCGCGAAGCACTGAACCCGCGAAAGGTGAACCGCGAAGTAGCGAGGGTTCACTGTATGTATAAGACCAAGACCTACAAAAAAGTCTCTTGGAGCAATGAGCTAGGTTTTACAGGAAGTCGGCCATTTTGAATTTACTTAAAAGGGGGCGGGTCACCACAATGGACTTTGTGTAGAAATTATTATTGGGGCCCGAGCAGCGACCGCGGCGAGGTCCCTATTGTTTTTGTAGAAGATATTATTACTTTTATTATTATTATTATTATTATTATTAGGGTCTGAGCAGCGACCGCTGCGAAGTCCCTATTGTTTTTGTAGAAATTATTATTATTATTATTTTTCCGATTGTTCGATCGCATTTTTGACCCCCGAAACATGCACAAAAACTCACCAAACTTGGCAGTCTCATCGGGCATGGCGAAAAATTTGATATTTTAACGTCTAATATGAACAGGAAGTGAGTTATGAATTTTTGAAAGTCCGACTTTTGCCCTTTTTTGCATGTTTACAGGGGTCATTCTTTTGCACCCTGATCCTAAAGGCTTCATCTGATTGCCTTAAAATTCTGTCTGTAGCATCTGAAGACCTGGCACAAACACTGGGGCTAAAATTTTTTGTTTCCGAAATACTATATGACGGGGGCGAGGCATCAAAGTTTTCACTTAAGATTTCCTTCGCCGCAATGGACAAAATGCTTAATAACTCTCCTGCACATGCTGCTAAAAATCCAAAACTTCACATGTACATAAAGAGTCTGTACCTGAAGACATCTATATGTTTATATTCAGTTATACACCTTGCGCCAATCAATATCATTTTTTACATTTTGACGTACTGCACGGTGCCCTTTTAACGAATCTGATTGAAAATTGGCTAGAAAAGACTCAAGACATTGATCTTACTCTATCCCTATTTTTGTGACTTTCCTTCGAAGGGCGTGGCTATTACGGTGCCGCAGAGTCTGATTATTCTCCGTGGCAACAAAAGTTCCTGCAAAATGATTCAGATGATCCATCTTCTCGAAATTTTTCACATTTGAGGATATTCAGGCCCTGAAGACGGCTGCCAACTTATTTTTGATCGCAGTGGTAGCGCCACCAACTGGTTAAAACAAATACAAATCATTTTCGTTGATTTTTTTCTCCGGGCAGGTTAACAAAATCTACCTTACATTTGCTCGGATGAGTGTTTAGGCCTTGAGGATGTCACAATACGAAAGTCTTTCGCCTTCTTCAGAGTGTCACATGATGGTGTCTTGTGGCCCGTCTTTATCAGCTGATGTTCCATGAGGGCGTGACTTACCTGTCACAAGAATGAAGGCAAGTCACGCCCCCCGCTGTCCGTTCACTCCGCCAAAATGCTGCTCCAGGTGGTAGAGAGGATGAAGGCTCCCTTGTCTCTGTTCATGGTTTTTATGCCTCGCTTGCAGATCTCAATGGCCTCTCTGATCCAGCGCTGTTGTTTGTTCTCTTCGGTGCGGATGACCCTGCCCTTCTCCCGGTCCATGATGTGGTTTTCCCTTTTGCAGTGGTCAGTGATTGCTGATTTGTAATGTTCATGTTGTGCTTGTTCTTTGACTGCTCTGATTTTTCATTTTTTTGACAGGTAAGTCACACCCTCATGGAACATCAGCTGATAAAGACGGGTCTCAAGACACCATCATGCGACACTCTGAAGAAGGCGAAAGACTCGCCGAAACATGTCAGGTAAAAAATTAACCTAAAACATAATTGTCTGCTTTTAATGAATCAGTCAAATATCAATAATAAGAAGACAAAATGAACCTAATACAAATAAATGAATGCTTAATAACTCCCCTGCACATGCTCCTAAAAATCCAAACCTTCACCTGTAAATAAAACGTCCCGACCTGAAGACATCTTAATGTTATTATTTTGTTATACACACAGTGCCGCCAAGTGGAATCAAAAATTTGTTTTTATTTTAATTTTCACGTACTGCATGGTGCCCTTTTGACGAATCCGACTGAAAATTAGTCAGAAAAGACTTAAGACAATGATCTTACTCTCTGCCGAATTTTGTGACGTTTTGGCAAAAGGCGTAGCTATTAAGGTGCTGAAAAGTCCGATTGTACTCTGTGGCAACAAAAGCTCCGGCAACATGACTCAGATGATCCTATCTTCTCGAAGTTGTACACATTTGAGGATACTTCAGCCCTGAAGACATCTACCAACTTATTTTACATCGTAGTAGTAGCGCCACCAACTGGTAAAAGCTAATACAAGTTATTTTCTTGGATGTTTTTCTCCGTGCAACTCAACAAGGTCACCCTCATATATGCTCGGATGACTGTTTCGGCCATGAGGATGTCACAATACGAAATTCGTGATTTTTCGTGAAAAGTTGTGGGAGTGGCATTGCACTGTTCAGCAATAAAACAAAGCTGATTATGAGGTTCTAAATATGAACGACAACTCGTAAAACTTTACACACACATCAGGCCGAGCAAATTTATCAATATTTTATACGTTAGTTGTGCAGCTTTTTTGAAATGGCTCGCCATGGCCCTCGAGAAATGTTAAAAAAAAGCAGCTCTGGTTGAGTGTTTCACCTCGCTTTTTGTAAATTTTATGGAGTACAGTGAACCCTCGGTTATCGCGGTTAATGGGGACCGAGACCACCCGCGAAAACTGAAAATCCGCGAAGTAGCGGCGCACCTTCAAAAATGCTTAAAAAAAATATACAATATATATAATAAATATATATATATATATATATATATATATATATATATATATATATATATATATATATATATATATATATATATATATATATATATATATATATATATATATATATATATACGGGGAGAGAGAGAGTGAAATTCATGTTATAACAAAAAAAACAAATTATTATTAAAACGTATTATTTTTTTATTCCCCAGCCATTCTTTTTGTATTTATTTAATTACTCCGACTTTTACCTGCTGGTACGCCGTCCGGTGTGCCCTGTGAAATGAAAGGTGGCATTCTTTATTTATTTATTCATTTATTCATTCATAACTGACAGCCTCGCGCTCCGCTCGTGCCCGGGCAGAAGAGGTGCTCCAATTTGGCTTAACTGTGACACACGCCCGTCCTCCTCCGTCCGGAGCTTCCATTCGGTTAAACTTAGGGGCCGCTTGGCACCGCCCGTGCCCGGGGAAGGTGCTCCTCTTCGGCTTACTGTGACGCGAGCATGCCCTCCTCCTCCGGAGCTTCCATTCGGTTAAACTTAGGGGCCGCTTGGAACCGCCCGTGCCCGGGGAAGGTGCTCCTCTTCGGCTTACTGTGACGCGAGCATGCCCTCCTCCTCCGGAGCTTCCATTCGGTTAAACTTAGGGGCCGCTTGGCACCGCCCGTGCCCGGGGAAGGAGCTCCTCTACGGCTTAACTGCCACGCACGCTGGCCGGAGCTCTGGTACGGTCCGAACCGCGCGAAACGTCGCCACCGATCGTGTCCGGGGGAACGTGCTCTTCTTCGTCCACTCTCCTCTTCGCCCACGCTCTTCTTCGGCGCACGCCGGCCGTCTAACCGCTCCAGCGCCCCGTCGTGCCGCTCGGCGAAACTACAATGCCCCCGAATATTTTTTAGACCCGCGAAGCACTGAACCTGCGAAAGGTGAACCGCGAAGTAGCGAGGGTTCACTGTATGTATAAGACCAAGACCTACAAAAAAGTCTCTTGGAGCAATGAGCTAGGTTTTACAGGAAGTCGGCCATTTTGAATTTACTTAAAAGGGGGCGGGTCACCACAATGGACTTTGTGTAGAAATTATTATTGGGGCCCGAGCAGCGACCGCGGCGAGGTCCCTATTGTTTTTGTAGAAAATATTATTACTTTTATTATTATTATTATTATTATTATTAGGGCCTGAGCAGCGACCGCTGCGAAGTCCCTATTGTTTTTGTAGAAATTATTATTATTATTTTTCCGATTGTTCGATCGCATTTTTGACCCCCGAAACATGCACAAAAACTCACCAAACCTGGCAGTCTCATCGGGCATGGCGAAAAATTTGATATTTTAACGTCTAATATGAACAGGAAGTGAGTTATGAATTTTTGAAAGTCCGACTTTTGCCCTTTTTTGCATGTTTACAGGGGTCATTCTTTTGCACCCTGATCCTAAAGGCTTCATCTGATTGCCTTAAAATTCTGTCTGGAGCATCTGAAGACCTGGGACAAACACTGGGGCTAAAATTTTTTGTTTCCGAAATACTATATGACGGGGGCGGGGCTTCAAAGTTTTCACTTAAGATTTCCTTCGCCGCAATGGACAAAATGCTTAATAACTCTCCTGCACATGCTGCTAAAAATCCAAAACTTCACATGTACATAAAGAGTCTGTACCTGAAGACATCTATATGTTTATATTCAGTTATACACCTTGCGCCAATCAATATCATTTTATACATTTTGACGTACTGCACGGTGCCCTTTTAACGAATCTGATTGAAAATTGGCTAGAAAAGACTCAAGACATTGATCTTACTCTATCCCTATTTTTGTGACTTTCCTTCGAAGGGCGTGGCTATTACGGTGCCGCAGAGTCTGATTATTCTCCGTGGCAACAAAAGTTCCTGCAAAATGATTCAGATGATCCATCTTCTCGAAATTTTTCACATTTGAGGATATTCAGGCCCTGAAGACGGCTGCCAACTTATTTTTGATCGCAGTGGTAGCGCCACCAACTGGTTAAAACAAATATAAATTATTTTCGTTGATGTTTTTCTCCGGGCATGTTAACAAAATCTACCTTATATTTGCTCGGATGAGTGTTTAGGCCTTGAGCATGTCACAATACGAAAGTCTTTCGCCTTCTTCAGAGTGTCACATGATGGTGTCTTGTGACCCGCCTTTATCAGCTGATGTTCCATGAGGGCGTGACTTACCTGTCACAAGAATGAAGGCAAGTCACGCCCCCCGCTGTCCGTTCACTCCGCCAAGATGCTGGTCCAGGTGGTAGAGAGGATGAAGGCTCCCTTGTCTCTGTTCATGGTTTTTATGCCTCGCTTGCAGATCTCAATGGCCTCTCTGATCCAGCGCTGTTGTTTGTTCTCTTCTGTGCGGATGACCCTGCCCTTCTCCCGGTCCATGATGTGGTTTTCCCTTTTGCAGTGGTCAGTGATTGCTGATTTGTAATGTTCATGTTGTGCTTGTTCTTTTACTGCTCTGATTTTTTTCATTTTTTTGACAGGTAAGTCACACCCTCATGGAACATCAGCTCAAGACACCATCATGCGACACTCTGAAGTAGGCGAAAGACTCGCCGAAACATGTCAGGTAAAAAATTAACCTAAAACATAATTGTCTGCTTTTAATGAATCAGTCAAATATCAATAATAAGAAGACAAAATGAACCTAATACAAATAAATGAATGCTTAATAACTCCCCTGCACATGCTCCTAAAAATCCAAACCTTCACCTGTAAATAAAACGTCCCGACCTGAAGACATCTTAATGTTATTATTTTGTTATACACACAGTGCCGCCAAGTGGAATCAAAAATTTGTTTTTATTTTAATTTTCACGTACTGCACGGTGCCCTTTTGACGAATCCGACTGAAAATTAGTCAGAAAAGACTCAAGACAATGATCTTACTCTCTGCCGAATTTTGTGACGTTTTTGCAAAAGGCGTGGCTATTACGGTGCTGAAAAGTCCGATTGTACTCTGTGGCAACAAAAGCTCCAGCAACATGACTCAGATGATCCTATCTTCTCGAAGTTGCACACATTTGAGGATACTTCAGCCCTGAAGACATCTACCAACTTATTTTTCATCGTAGTAGTAGCGCCCCCAACTGGTAAAAGCTAATACAAGTTATTTTCTTGGATGTTTTTCTCCGTGCAACTCAACAAGGTCGCCCTCATATATGCTCGGATGACTGTTTCGGCCATGAGGATGTCACAATACGAAATTCGTCCTTTTTCATGAAAAGTTGTGGGAGTGGCATTGCACTGTTCGGCAATAAAACAAAGCTGATTATGAGGTTCTAAATATGAACGACAACTCGTGAAACTTTACACACACATCAGGCCGAGCAAATTTATCAATATTTTATACGTTAGTTGTGCAGCTTTTTTGAAATGGCTCGCCATGGCCCTCGAGAAATGTTAAAAAAAAGCAGCCCTGGTTGAGTGTTTCACCTCGCTTTTTGTAAATTTTATGGAGTACAGTGAACCCTCGGTTATCGCGGTTAATGGGGACCGAGACCACCCGCGAAAACTGAAAATCCGCGAAGTAGCGGCGCACCTTCAAAAATGCTTAAAAAAAATATACAATATATATAATAAATATATAAATATATATATATATATATATATATATATATATATATATATATATACGGGGGGAGAGAGAGAGAGAGAGAGTGAAATTCATGTTATAACAAAAAAAACAAATTATTATTAAAACTTATTATTTTTTTTATTCCCCAACCATTCTTTTTGTATTTATTTAATTACTCCGACTTTTACCTGCTGGTACGCCGTCCGGTGTGCCCTGTGAAATGAAAGGTGGCATTCTTTATTTATTTATTCATTTATTCATTCATAACTGACAGCCTCGCGCTCCGCTTGTGCCCGGCAGAAGAGGTGCTCCAATTCGGCTTAACTGTGACACACGCCCGCCCTCCTCCCCCGGAGCTTCCATTCGGTTAAACTTAGGGGCCGCTTGGCACCGCCCGTGCCCGGGGAAGGTGCTCCTCTTCGGCTTACTGTGACGCGAGCATGCCCTCCTCCTCCGGAGCTTCCATTCGGTTAAACTTAGGGGCCGCTTGGAACCGCCCGTGCCCGGGGAAGGTGCTCCTCTTCGGCTTACTGTGACGCGAGCATGCCCTCCTCCTCCGGAGCTTCCATTCGGTTAAACTCAGGGGCCGCTTGGAACCGCCCGTGCCCGGGGAAGGTGCTCCTCTACGGCTTAACTGCCACGCACGCCGGCCGGAGCTCTGGTACGGTCCGAACCGCGCGAAACGTCGCCACCGATCGTGTCCGGGGGAACGTGCTCTTCTTCGTCCACTCTCCTCTTCGCCCACGCTCTTCTTCGGCGCACGCCGGCCGTCTAACCGCTCCAGCGCCCCGTCGTGCCGCTCGGCGAAACTACAATGCCCCCGAATATTTTTTAGACCCGCGAAGCACTGAACCCGCGAAAGGTGAACCTCGAAGTAGCGAGGGTTCACTGTATGTATAAGACCAAGACCTACAAAAAAGTCTCTTGGAGCAATGAGCTAGGTTTTACAGGAAGTCGGCCATTTTGAATTTACTTAAAAGGGGGCGGGTCTCCACAATGGACTTTGTGTAGAAATTATTATTGGGGCCCGAGCAGCGACCGCGGCGAGGTCCCTATTGTTTTTGTAGAAAATATTATTACTTTTATTATTATTATTATTATTATTATTAGGGTCTGAGCAGCGACCGCTGCGAAGTCCCTATTGTTTTTGTAGAAATTATTATTATTATTATTTTTCCGATTGTTCGATCGCATTTTTGACCCCCGAAACATGCACAAAAACTCACCAAACTTGGCAGTCTCATCGGGCATGGCGAAAAATTTGATATTTTTTAACGTCTAATATGAACAGGAAGTGAGTTATGAATTTTTGAAAGTCCGACTTTTGCCCTTTTTTGCATGTTTACAGGGGTCATTCTTTTGCACCCTGATCCTAAAGGCTTCATCTGATTGCCTTAAAGTTCTGTCTGGAGCATCTTAAGACCTGGGACAAACACTGGGGCTAAAATTTTTTGTTTCCGAAATACTATATGACGGGGGCGGGGCTTCAAAGTTTTCACTTAAGATTTCCTTCGCCGCAATGGACAAAATGCTTAATAACTCTCCTGCACGTGCTGCTAAAAATCCAAAACTTCACATGTACATAAAGAGTCGGTACCTGAAGACATCTATATGTTTATATTCAGTTATACACCTTGCGCCAATCAATATAAATGTTTACATTTTGACGTACTGCACGGTGCCCTTTTAACGAATCCGACTGAAAATTGGCTAGAAAAGACTCAAGACATTGATCTTACTCTATCCCTATTTTTATGACTTTCCTTCAAAGGGCGTGGCTATTACGGTGCCGCAGAGTCTGATTATTCTCCGTGGCAACAAAAGTTCCTGCAAAATGATTCAGATGATCCATCTTCTGGAAATCTTTCACATTTGAGGATATTCAGGCCCTGAAGACGGCTGCCAACTTATTTTTGATCGCAGTGGTAGCGCCACCAACTGGTTAAAACAAATACAAATTATTTTCGTTGATGTTTTTCTCCGGGCAGGTTAACAAAATCTACCTTATATTTGCTCGGATGAGTGTTTAGGCCTTGAGCATGTCACAATACGAAAGTCTTTCGCCTTCTTCAGAGTGTCACATGATGGTGTCTTGTGACCCGTCTTTATCAGCTGATGTTCCATGAGGGCGTGACTTACCTGTCACAAGAATGAAGGCAAGTCACGCCCCCCGCTGTCCGTTCACTCCGCCAAGATGCTGGTCCAGGTGGTAGAGAGGATGAAGGCTCCCTTGTCTCTGTTCATGGTTTTTATGCCTCGCTTGCAGATCTCAATGGCCTCTCTGATCCAGCGCTGTTGTTTGTTCTCTTCTGTGCGGATGACCCTGCCCTTCTCCCGGTCCATGATGTGGTTTTCCCTTTTGCAGTGGTCAGTGATTGCTGATTTGTAATGTTCATGTTGTGCTTGTTCTTTTACTGCTCTGATTTTTTCATTTTTTTGACAGGTAAGTCACACCCTCATGGAACATCAGCTGATAAAGACGGGTCTCAAGACACCATCATGCGACACTCTGAAGAAGGCGAAAGACTCGCCGAAACATGTCAGGTAAAAAATTAACCTAAAACATAATTGTCTGCTTTTAATGAATCAGTCAAATATCAATAATAAGAAGACAAAATGAACCTAATACAAATAAATGAATGCTTAATAACTCCCCTGCACATGCTCCTAAAAATCCAAACCTTCACCTGTAAATAAAACGTCCCGACCTGAAGACATCTTAATGTTATTATTTTGTTATACACACAGTGCCGCCAAGTGGAATCAAAAATTTGTTTTTATTTAAATTTTCACGTACTGCACGGTGCCCTTTTGACGAATCCGACTGAAAATTAGTCAGAAAAGACTCAAGACAATGATCTTACTCTCTGCCGAATTTTGTGACGTTTTGGCAAAAGGCGTGGCTATTAAGGTGCTGAAAAGTCCGATTGTACTCTGTGGCAACAAAAGCTCCGGCAACATGACTCAGATGATCCTATCTTCTCGAAGTTGTACACATTTGAGGATACTTCAGCCCTGAAGACATCTACCAACTTATTTTACATCGTAGTAGTAGCGCCACCAACTGGTAAAAGCTAATACAAGTTATTTTCTTGGATGTTTTTCTCCGTGCAACTCAACAAGGTCGCCCTCATATATGCTCGGATGACTGTTTCGGCCATGAGGATGTCACAATACGAAATTCGTGATTTTTCGTGAAAAGTTGTGGGAGTGGCATTGCACTGTTCGGCAATAAAACAAAGCTGATTATGAGGTTCTAAATATGAACGACAACTCGTAAAACTTTACACACACATCAGGCCGAGCAAATTTATCAATATTTTATACGTTAGTTGTGCAGCTTTTTTGAAATGGCTCGCCATGGCCCTCGAGAAATGTTAAAAAAAAGCAGCTCTGGTTGAATGTTTCACCTCGCTTTTTGTAAATTTTATGGAGTACAGTGAACTCTCTGTTATCGCGGTTAATGGGGACCGAGACCATCCGCGAAAACTGAAAATCCGCGAAGTAGCGGCGCACCTTCAAAAATGCTTAAAAAAAATATACAATATATATAATAAATATATAAATATATATATATATATATATATATATATATATATATACGGGGAGAGAGAGAGTGAAATTCATGTTATAAAAAAAAAAACAAATTATTATTAAAACGTATTATTTTTTTATTCCCCAGCCATTCTTTTTGTATTTATTTAATTACTCCGACTTTTACCTGCTGGTACGCCGTCCGGTGTGCCCTGTGAAATGAAAGGTGGCATTCTTTATTTATTTATTCATTTATTCATTCATAACTGACAGCCTCGCGCTCCGCTCGTGCCCGGGCAGAAGAGGTGCTCCAATTTGGCTTAACTGTGACACACGCCCGTCCTCCTCCCCCGGAGCTTCCATTCGGTTAAACTTAGGGGCCGCTTGGCACCGCCCGTGCCCGGGGAAGGTGCTCCTCTACGGCTTAACTGCCACGCACGCTGGCCGGAGCTCTGGTACGGTCCGAACCGCGCGAAACGTCGCCACCGATCGTGTCCGGGGGAACGTGCTCTTCTTCGTCCACTCTCCTCTTCGCCCACGCTCTTCTTCGGCGCACGCCGGCCGTCTAACCGCTCCAGCGCCCCGTCGTGCCGCTCGGCGAAACTACAATGCCCCCGAATATTTTTTAGACCCGCGAAGCACTGAACCCGCGAAAGGTGAACCGCGAAGTAGCGAGGGTTCACTGTATGTATAAGACCAAGACCTACAAAAAAGTCTATTGGAGCAATGAGCTAGGTTTTACAGGAAGTCGGCCATTTTGAATTTACTTAAAAGGGGGCGGGTCACCACAATGGACTTTGTGTAGAAATTATTATTGGGGCCCGAGCAGCGACCGCGGCGAGGTCCCTATTGTTTTTGTAGAAGATATTATTACTTTTATTATTATTATTATTATTATTATTAGGGTCTGAGCAGCGACCGCTGCGAAGTCCCTATTGTTTTTGTAGAAATTATTTTTATTATTATTTTTCCGATTGTTCGATCGCATTTTTGACCCCCGAAACATGCACAAAAACTCACCAAACTTGGCAGTCTCATCGGGCATGGCGAAAAATTTGATATTTTAACGTCTAATATGAACAGGAAGTGAGTTATGAATTTTTGAAAGTCCGACTTTTGCCCTTTTTTGCATGTTTACAGGGGTCATTCTTTTGCACCCTGATCCTAAAGGCTTCATCTGATTGCCTTAAAATTCTGTCTGTAGCATCTGAAGACCTGGCACAAACACTGGGGCTAAAATTTTTTGTTTCCGAAATACTATATGACGGGGGCGAGGCATCAAAGTTTTCACTTAAGATTTCCTTCGCCGCAATGGACAAAATGCTTAATAACTCTCCTGCACATGCTGCTAAAAATCCAAAACTTCACATGTACATAAAGAGTCTGTACCTGAAGACATCTATATATTTATATTCATTTATACACCTTGCGCCAATCAATATCATTTTTTACATTTTGACGTACTGCACGGTGCCCTTTTAACGAATCTGATTGAAAATTGGCTAGAAAAGACTCAAGACATTGATCTTACTCTATCCCTATTTTTGTGACTTTCCTTCGAAGGGCGTGGCTATTACGGTGCCGCAGAGTCTGATTATTCTCCGTGGCAACAAAAGTTCCTGCAAAATGATTCAGATGATCCATCTTCTCGAAATTTTTCACATTTGAGGATATTCAGGCCCTGAAGACGGCTGCCAACTTATTTTTGATCGCAGTGGTAGCGCCACCAACTGGTTAAAACAAATACAAATTATTTTCGTTGATTTTTTTCTCCGGGCAGGTTAACAAAATCTACCTTACATTTGCTCGGATGAGTGTTTAGGCCTTGAGGATGTCACAATACGAAAGTCTTTCGCCTTCTTCAGAGTGTCACATGATGGTGTCTTGTGGCCCGTCTTTATCAGCTGATGTTCCATGAGGGCGTGACTTACCTGTCACAAGAATGAAGGCAAGTCACGCCCCCCGCTGTCCGTTCACTCCGCCAAAATGCTGCTCCAGGTGGTAGAGAGGATGAAGGCTCCCTTGTCTCTGTTCATGGTTTTTATGCCTCGCTTGCAGATCTCAATGGCCTCTCTGATCCAGCGCTGTTGTTTGTTCTCTTCGGTGCGGATGACCCTGCCCTTCTCCCGGTCCATGATGTGGTTTTCCCTTTTGCAGTGGTCAGTGATTGCTGATTTGTAATGTTCATGTTGTGCTTGTTCTTTTACTGCTCTGATTTTTTCATTTTTTTGACAGGTAAGTCACACCCTCATGGAACATCAGCTGATAAAGACGGGTCTCAAGACACCATCATGCGACACTCTGAAGAAGGCAAAAGACTCGCCGAAACATGTCAGGTAAAAAATTAACCTAAAACATAATTGTCTGCTTTTAATGAATCAGTCAAATATCAATAATAAGAAGACAAAATGAACCTAATACAAATAAATGAATGCTTAATAACTCCCCTGCACATGCTCCTAAAAATCCAAACCTTCACCTGTAAATAAAACGTCCCGACCTGAAGACATCTTAATGTTATTATTTTGTTATACACACAGTGCCGCCAAGTGGAATCAAAAATTTGTTTTTATTTAAATTTTCACGTACTGCACGGTGCCCTTTTGACGAATCCGACTGAAAATTAGTCAGAAAAGACTCAAGACAATGATCTTACTCTCTGCCGAATTTTGTGACGTTTTGGCAAAAGGCGTGGCTATTAAGGTGCTGAAAAGTCCGATTGTACTCTGTGGCAACAAAAGCTCCGGCAACATGACTCAGATGATCCTATCTTCTCGAAGTTGTACACATTTGAGGATACTTCAGCCCTGAAGACATCTACCAACTTATTTTACATCGTAGTAGTAGCGCCACCAACTGGTAAAAGCTAATACAAGTTATTTTCTTGGATGTTTTTCTCCGTGCAACTCAACAAGGTCGCCCTCATATATGCTCGGATGACTGTTTCGGCCATGAGGATGTCACAATACGAAATTCGTGATTTTTCGTGAAAAGTTGTGGGAGTGGCATTGCACTGTTCGGCAATAAAACAAAGCTGATTATGAGGTTCTAAATATGAACGACAACTCGTAAAACTTTACACACACATCAGGCCGAGCAAATTTATCAATATTTTATACGTTAGTTGTGCAGCTTTTTTGAAATGGCTCGCCATGGCCCTCGAGAAATGTTAAAAAAAAGCAGCTCTGGTTGAATGTTTCACCTCGCTTTTTGTAAATTTTATGGAGTACAGTGAACTCTCTGTTATCGCGGTTAATGGGGACCGAGACCATCCGCGAAAACTGAAAATCCGCGAAGTAGCGGCGCACCTTCAAAAATGCTTAAAAAAAATATACAATATATATAATAAATATATAAATATATATATATATATATATATATATATATATATATACGGGGAGAGAGAGAGTGAAATTCATGTTATAAAAAAAAAAACAAATTATTATTAAAACGTATTATTTTTTTATTCCCCAGCCATTCTTTTTGTATTTATTTAATTACTCCGACTTTTACCTGCTGGTACGCCGTCCGGTGTGCCCTGTGAAATGAAAGGTGGCATTCTTTATTTATTTATTCATTTATTCATTCATAACTGACAGCCTCGCGCTCCGCTCGTGCCCGGGCAGAAGAGGTGCTCCAATTTGGCTTAACTGTGACACACGCCCGTCCTCCTCCCCCGGAGCTTCCATTCGGTTAAACTTAGGGGCCGCTTGGCACCGCCCGTGCCCGGGGAAGGTGCTCCTCTACGGCTTAACTGCCACGCACGCTGGCCGGAGCTCTGGTACGGTCCGAACCGCGCGAAACGTCGCCACCGATCGTGTCCGGGGGAACGTGCTCTTCTTCGTCCACTCTCCTCTTCGCCCACGCTCTTCTTCGGCGCACGCCGGCCGTCTAACCGCTCCAGCGCCCCGTCGTGCCGCTCGGCGAAACTACAATGCCCCCGAATATTTTTTAGACCCGCGAAGCACTGAACCCGCGAAAGGTGAACCGCGAAGTAGCGAGGGTTCACTGTATGTATAAGACCAAGACCTACAAAAAAGTCTATTGGAGCAATGAGCTAGGTTTTACAGGAAGTCGGCCATTTTGAATTTACTTAAAAGGGGGCGGGTCACCACAATGGACTTTGTGTAGAAATTATTATTGGGGCCCGAGCAGCGACCGCGGCGAGGTCCCTATTGTTTTTGTAGAAGATATTATTACTTTTATTATTATTATTATTATTATTATTAGGGTCTGAGCAGCGACCGCTGCGAAGTCCCTATTGTTTTTGTAGAAATTATTTTTATTATTATTTTTCCGATTGTTCGATCGCATTTTTGACCCCCGAAACATGCACAAAAACTCACCAAACTTGGCAGTCTCATCGGGCATGGCGAAAAATTTGATATTTTAACGTCTAATATGAACAGGAAGTGAGTTATGAATTTTTGAAAGTCCGACTTTTGCCCTTTTTTGCATGTTTACAGGGGTCATTCTTTTGCACCCTGATCCTAAAGGCTTCATCTGATTGCCTTAAAATTCTGTCTGTAGCATCTGAAGACCTGGCACAAACACTGGGGCTAAAATTTTTTGTTTCCGAAATACTATATGACGGGGGCGAGGCATCAAAGTTTTCACTTAAGATTTCCTTCGCCGCAATGGACAAAATGCTTAATAACTCTCCTGCACATGCTGCTAAAAATCCAAAACTTCACATGTACATAAAGAGTCTGTACCTGAAGACATCTATATATTTATATTCATTTATACACCTTGCGCCAATCAATATCATTTTTTACATTTTGACGTACTGCACGGTGCCCTTTTAACGAATCTGATTGAAAATTGGCTAGAAAAGACTCAAGACATTGATCTTACTCTATCCCTATTTTTGTGACTTTCCTTCGAAGGGCGTGGCTATTACGGTGCCGCAGAGTCTGATTATTCTCCGTGGCAACAAAAGTTCCTGCAAAATGATTCAGATGATCCATCTTCTCGAAATTTTTCACATTTGAGGATATTCAGGCCCTGAAGACGGCTGCCAACTTATTTTTGATCGCAGTGGTAGCGCCACCAACTGGTTAAAACAAATACAAATTATTTTCGTTGATTTTTTTCTCCGGGCAGGTTAACAAAATCTACCTTACATTTGCTCGGATGAGTGTTTAGGCCTTGAGGATGTCACAATACGAAAGTCTTTCGCCTTCTTCAGAGTGTCACATGATGGTGTCTTGTGGCCCGTCTTTATCAGCTGATGTTCCATGAGGGCGTGACTTACCTGTCACAAGAATGAAGGCAAGTCACGCCCCCCGCTGTCCGTTCACTCCGCCAAAATGCTGCTCCAGGTGGTAGAGAGGATGAAGGCTCCCTTGTCTCTGTTCATGGTTTTTATGCCTCGCTTGCAGATCTCAATGGCCTCTCTGATCCAGCGCTGTTGTTTGTTCTCTTCGGTGCGGATGACCCTGCCCTTCTCCCGGTCCATGATGTGGTTTTCCCTTTTGCAGTGGTCAGTGATTGCTGATTTGTAATGTTCATGTTGTGCTTGTTCTTTTACTGCTCTGATTTTTTCATTTTTTTGACAGGTAAGTCACACCCTCATGGAACATCAGCTGATAAAGACGGGTCTCAAGACACCATCATGCGACACTCTGAAGAAGGCAAAAGACTCGCCGAAACATGTCAGGTAAAAAATTAACCTAAAACATAATTGTCTGCTTTTAATGAATCAGTCAAATATCAATAATAAGAAGACAAAATGAACCTAATACAAATAAATGAATGCTTAATAACTCCCCTGCACATGCTCCTAAAAATCCAAACCTTCACCTGTAAATAAAACGTCCCGACCTGAAGACATCTTAATGTTATTATTTTGTTATACACACAGCGCCGCCAAGTGGAATCAAAAATTTGTTTTTATTTTAATTTTCACGTACTGCACGGTGCCCTTTTGACGAATCCGACTGAAAATTAGTCAGAAAAGACTCAAGACAATGATCTTACTCTCTGCCGAATTTTGTGACGTTTTGGCAAAAGGCGTGGCTATTAAGGTGCTGAAAAGTCCGATTGTACTCTGTGGCAACAAAAGCTCCGGCAACATGACTCAGATGATCCTATCTTCTCGAAGTTGTACACATTTGAGGATACTTCAGCCCTGAAGACATCTACCGACTTATTTTTCATCGTAGTAGTAGCGCCACCAACTGGTAAAAGCTAATACAAGTTATTTTCTTGGATGTTTTTCTCCGTGCAACTCAACAAGGTCGCCCTCATATATGCTCGGATGACTGTTTCGGCCATGAGGATGTCACAACACGAAATTAGTCCTTTTTCGTGAAAAGTTGTGGGAGTGGCATTGCACTGTTCGGCAATAAAACAAAGCTGATTATGAGGTTCTAAATATGAACGACAACTCGTGAAACTTTACACACACATCAGGCCGAGCAAATTTATCAATATTTTATACGTTAGTTGTGCAGCTTTTTTGAAATGGCTCGCCATGGCCCTCGAGAAATGTTCAAAAAAGCAGCCCTGATTGAGTGTTTCACCTCGCTTTTTGTAAATTTTATGGAGTACAGTGAACCCTCGGTTATCGCGGTTAATGGGGACCGAGACCACCCGCGAAAACTGAAAATCCGCGAAGTAGCGGCGCACCTTCAAAAATGCTTAAAAAAAATATACAATATATATAATAAATATATATATATATATATATATATATATATACGGGGAGAGAGAGAGTGAAATTCATTTTATAACAAAAAAACCAAATTATTATTAAAACGTATTATTTTTTTATTCCCCAGCCATTCTTTTTGTATTTATTTAATTACTCCGACTTTTACCTGCTGGTACGCCGTCCGGTGTGCCCTGTGAAATGAAAGGTGGCATTCTTTATTTATTTATTCATTTATTCATTCATAACTGACAGCCTCGCGCTCCGCTCGTGCCCGGGCGGAAGAGGTGCTCCAATTCGGCTTAACTGTGACACACGCCCGCCCTCCTCCCCCGGAACTTCCATTCGGTTAAACTTAGGGGCCGCTTGGCACCGCCCGTGCCCGGGGAAGGTGCTCCTCTTCGGCTTACTGTGACGCGAGCATGCCCTCCTCCTCCGGAGCTTCCATTCGGTTAAACTTAGGGGCCGCTTGGAACCGCCCATGCCCGGGGAAGGTGCTCCTCTTCGGCTTACTGTGACGCGAGCATGCCCTCCTCCTCCGGAGCTTCCATTCGGTTAAACTTAGGGGCCGCTTGGCACCGCCCGTGCCCGGGGAAGGTGCTCCTCTACGGCTTAACTGCCACGCACGCCGGCCGGAGCTCTGGTACGGTCCGAACCGCGCGAAACGTCGCCACCGATCGTGTCCGGGAGAACGTGCTCTTCTTCGTCCACTCTCCTCTTCGCCCACGCTCTTCTTCGGCGCACGCCGGCCGTCTAACCGCTCCAGCGCCCCGTCGTGCCGCTCGGCGAAACTACAATGCCCCCGAATATTTTTTAGACCCGCGAAGCACTGAACCCGCGAAAGGTGAACCGCGAAGTAGCGAGGGTTCACTGTATGTATAAGACCAAGACCTACAAAAAAGTCTCTTGGAGCAATGAGCTAGGTTTTACAGGAAGTCGGCCATTTTGAATTTACTTAAAAGGGGGCGGGTCACCACAATGGACTTTGTGTAGAAATTATTATTGGGGCCCGAGCAGCGACGGCGGCGAGGTCCCTATTGTTTTTGTAGAAATTATTATTAGGGCCTGAGCAGCGACCGCTACGAGGTCCCCATTGTTTTTGTGGAAATTATTATTATTTTTATTATTATTATTATTAGGGCCCGAGCAGTGACCGCTGCGAGGTCCCAATTGTTTTTCTAGAAATTGTTATTAGGGCCCGAGCTGCGACGGCTGCGAGGTCCCTATTGTTTTTGTAGAAAATATTATTACTTTTATTATTATTAATATTATTATTATTATTATTAGGGCCTGAGCAGCGACCGCTGCGAAGTCCCTATTGTTTTTGTAGAAATTATTATTATTATTATTTTTCCGATTGTTCGATCGCATTTTTGACCCCCGAAACATGCACAAAAACTCACCAAACTTGGCAGTCTCATCGGGCATGGCGAAAAATTTGATATTTTAACGTCTAATATGAACAGGAAGTGAGTTATGAATTTTTGAAAGTCCGACTTTTGCCCTTTTTTGCATGTTTACAGGGGTCATTCTTTTGCACCCTGATCCTAAAGGCTTCATCTGATTGCCTTAAAATTCTGTCTGTAGCATCTGAAGACCTGGGACAAACACTGGGGCTAAAATTTTTTGTTTCCGAAATACTATATGACGGGGGCGGGGCTTCAAAGTTTTCACTTAAGATTTCCTTCGCCGCAATGGACAAAATGCTTAATAACTCTCCTGCACATGCTGCTAAAAATCCAAAACTTCACATGTACATAAAAAGTCTGTACCTGAAGACATCTATATGTTTATATTCAGTTATACACCTTGCGCCAATCAATATCATTTTTTACATTTTGACGTACTGCACGGTGCCCTTTTAACGAATCTGATTGAAAATTGGCTAGAAAAGACTCAAGACATTGATCTTACTCTATCCCTATTTTTGTGACTTTCCTTCGAAGGGCGTGGCTATTACGGTGCCGCAGAGTCTGATTATTCTCTGTGGCAACAAAAGTTCCTGCAAAATGATTCAGATGATCCATCTTCTCGAAATTTTTCACATTTGAGGATATTCAGGCCCTGAAGACGGCTGCCAACTTATTTTTGATCGCAGTGGTAGCGCCACCAACTGGTTAAAACAAATACAAATTATTTTCGTTGATGTTTTTCTCCGGGCAGGTGAACAAAATCTACCTTATATTTGCTCGGATGAGTGTTTAGGCCTTGAGCATGTCACAATACGAAAGTCTTTCGCCTTCTTCAGAGTGTCACATGATGCTGTCTTGTGACCCGTCTTTATCAGCTGATGTTCCATGAGGGCGTGACTTACCTGTCACAAGAATGAAGGCAAGTCACGCCCCCCGCTGTCCGTTCACTCCGCCAAGATGCTGGTCCAGGTGGTAGAGAGGATGAAGGCTCCCTTGTCTCTGTTCATGGTTTTTATGCCTCGCTTGCAGATCTCAATGGCCTCTCTGATCCAGCGCTGTTGTTTGTTCTCTTCTGTGCGGATGACCCTGCCCTTCTCCCGGTCCATGATGTGGTTTTCCCTTTTGCAGTGGTCAGTGATTGCTGATTTGTAATGTTCATGTTGTGCTTGTTCTTTTACTGCTCTGATTTTTTTCATTTTTTTGACAGGTAAGTCACACCCTCATGGAACATCAGCTCAAGACACCATAATGCGACACTCTGAAGAAGGCGAAAGACTCGCCGAAACATGTCAGGTAAAAAATTAACCTAAAACATAATTGTCTGCTTTTAATGAATCAGTCAAATATCAATAATAAGAAGACAAAATGAACCTAATACAAATAAATGAATGCTTAATAACTCCCCTGCAGATGCTCCTAAAAATCCAAACCTTCACCTGTAAATAAAACGTCCCGACCTGAAGACATCGTAATGTTATTATTTTGTTATACACACAGTGCCGCCAAGTGGAATCAAAAATTTGTTTTTATTTTAATTTTCACGTACTGCACGGTGCCCTTTTGACGAATCCGACTGAAAATTAGTCAGAAAAGACTCAAGACAATGATCTTACTCTCTGCCGAATTTTGTGACGTTTTGGCAAAAGGCGTGGCTATGAAGGTGCTGAAAAGTCCGATTGTACTCTGTGGCAACAAAAGCTCCGGCAACATGACTCAGATGATCCTATCTTCTCGAAGTTGTACACATTTGAGGATACTTCAGCCCTGAAGACAGCTACCGACTTATTTTACATCGTAGTAGTAGCGCCACCAACTGGTAAAAGCTAATACAAGTTATTTTCTTGGATGTTTTTCTCCGTGCAACTCAACAAGGTCGCCCTCATATATGCTCGGATGACTGTTTCGGCCATGAGGATGTCACAATACGAAATTCGTCCTTTTTCGTGAAAAGTTGTGGGAGTGGCATTGCACTGTTCGGCAATAAAACAAAGCTGATTATGAGGTTCTAAATATGAACGACAACTCGTAAAACTTTACACACACATCAGGCCGAGCAAATTTATCAATATTTTATACGTTAGTTGTGCAGCTTTTTTTAAATGGCTCGCCATGGCCCTCGAGAAATGTTAAAAAAAGCAGCTCTGGTTGAGTGTTTCACCTCGCTTTTTGTAAATTTTATGGAGTACAGTGAACCCTCGGTTATCGCGGTTAATGGGGACCGAGACCACCCGCGAAAACTGAAAATCCGCGAAGTAGCGGCGCACCTTCAAAAATGCTTAAAAAAAATATACAATATATATAATAAATATATATATATATATATATATATATATATATATATATATATATATATATATATATATATATATATATACGGGGAGAGAGAGAGTGAAATTCATGTTATAACAAAAAAACCAAATTATTATTAAAACGTATTATTTTTTTATTCCCCAGCCATTCTTTTAGTATTTATTTAATTACTCCGACTTTTACCTGCTGGTACGCCGTCCGGTTTGCCCTGTGAAATGAAAGGTGGCATTCTTTATTTATTTATTCATTTATTCATTCATAACTGACAGCCTCGCGCTCCGCTCGTGCCCGGGTAGAAGAGGTGCTCCAATTTGGCTTAACTGTGACACACGCCCGCCCTCCTCCCCCGGAGCTTCCATTCGGTTAAACTTAGGGGCCGCTTGGCACCGCCCGTGCCCGGGGAAGGTGCTCCTCTTCGGCTTACTGTGACGCGAGCATGCCCTCCTCCTCCGGAGCTTCCATTCGGTTAAACTTAGGGGCCGCTTGGAACCGCCCGTGCCCGGGGAAGGTGCTCCTCTTCGGCTTACTGTGACGCGAGCATGCCCTCCTCCTCCGGAGCTTCCATTCGGTTAAACTCAGGGGCCGCTTGGAACCGCCCGTGCCCGGGGAAGGTGCTCCTCTACGGCTTAACTGCCACGCACGCCGGCCGGAGCTCTGGTACGGTCCGAACCGCGCGAAACGTCGCCACCGATCGTGTCCGGGGGAACGTGCTCTTCTTCGTCCACTCTCCTCTTCGCCCACGCTCTTCTTCGGCGCACGCCGGCCGTCTAACCGCTCCAGCGCCCCGTCGTGCCGCTCGGCGAAACTACAATGCCCCCGAATATTTTTTAGACCCGCGAAGCACTGAACCCGCGAAAGGTGAACCTCGAAGTAGCGAGGGTTCACTGTATGTATAAGACCAAGACCTACAAAAAAGTCTCTTGGAGCAATGAGCTAGGTTTTACAGGAAGTCGGCCATTTTGAATTTACTTAAAAGGGGGCGGGTCTCCACAATGGACTTTGTGTAGAAATTATTATTGGGGCCCGAGCAGCGACCGCGGCGAGGTCCCTATTGTTTTTGTAGAAAATATTATTACTTTTATTATTATTATTATTATTATTATTAGGGCCTGAGCAGCGACCGCTGCGAAGTCCCTATTGTTTTTGTAGAAATTATTATTATTATTATTTTTCCGATTGTTCGATCGCATTTTTGACCCCCGAAACATGCACAAAAACTCACCAAACTTGGCAGTCTCATCGGGCATGGCGAAAAATTTGATATTTTTTAACGTCTAATATGAACAGGAAGTGAGTTATGAATTTTTGAAAGTCCGACTTTTGCCCTTTTTTGCATGTTTACAGGGGTCATTCTTTTGCACCCTGATCCTAAAGGCTTCATCTGATTGCCTTAAAGTTCTGTCTGGAGCATCTTAAGACCTGGGACAAACACTGGGGCTAAAATTTTTTGTTTCCGAAATACTATATGACGGGGGCGGGGCTTCAAAGTTTTCACTTAAGATTTCCTTCGCCGCAATGGACAAAATGCTTAATAACTCTCCTGCACGTGCTGCTAAAAATCCAAAACTTCGCATGTACATAAAGAGTCGGTACCTGAAGACATCTATATGTTTATATTCAGTTATACACCTTGCGCCAATCAATATAAATGTTTACATTTTGACGTACTGCACGGTGCCCTTTTAACGAATCCGACTGAAAATTGGCTAGAAAAGACTCAAGACATTGATCTTACTCTATCCCTATTTTTATGACTTTCCTTCAAAGGGCGTGGCTATTACGGTGCCGCAGAGTCTGATTATTCTCCGTGGCAACAAAAGTTCCTGCAAAATGATTCAGATGATCCATCTTCTGGAAATCTTTCACATTTGAGGATATTCAGGCCCTGAAGACGGCTGCCAACTTATTTTTGATCGCAGTGGTAGCGCCACCAACTGGTTAAAACAAATACAAATTATTTTCGTTGATGTTTTTCTCCGGGCAGGTTAACAAAATCTACCTTATATTTGCTCGGATGAGTGTTTAGGCCTTGAGCATGTCACAATACGAAAGTCTTTCGCCTTCTTCAGAGTGTCACATGATGGTGTCTTGTGACCCGTCTTTATCAGCTGATGTTCCATGAGGGCGTGACTTACCTGTCACAAGAATGAAGGCAAGTCACGCCCCCCGCTGTCCGTTCACTCCGCCAAGATGCTGGTCCAGGTGGTAGAGAGGATGAAGGCTCCCTTGTCTCTGTTCATGGTTTTTATGCCTCGCTTGCAGATCTCAATGGCCTCTCTGATCCAGCGCTGTTGTTTGTTCTCTTCTGTGCGGATGACCCTGCCCTTCTCCCGGTCCATGATGTGGTTTTCCCTTTTGCAGTGGTCAGTGATTGCTGATTTGTAATGTTCATGTTGTGCTTGTTCTTTTACTGCTCTGATTTTTTCATTTTTTTGACAGGTAAGTCACACCCTCATGGAACATCAGCTGATAAAGACGGGTCTCAAGACACCATCATGCGACACTCTGAAGAAGGCGAAAGACTCGCCGAAACATGTCAGGTAAAAAATTAACCTAAAACATAATTGTCTGCTTTTAATGAATCAGTCAAATATCAATAATAAGAAGACAAAATGAACCTAATACAAATAAATGAATGCTTAATAACTCCCCTGCACATGCTCCTAAAAATCCAAACCTTCACCTGTAAATAAAACGTCCCGACCTGAAGACATCTTAATGTTATTATTTTGTTATACACACAGTGCCGCCAAGTGGAATCAAAAATTTGTTTTTATTTTAATTTTCACGTACTGCACGGTGCCCTTTTGACGAATCCGACTGAAAATTAGTCAGAAAAGACTCAAGACAATGATCTTACTCTCTGCCGAATTTTGTGACGTTTTGGCAAAAGGCGTGGCTATTAAGGTGCTGAAAAGTCCGATTGTACTCTGTGGCAACAAAAGCTCCGGCAACATGACTCAGATGATCCTATCTTCTCGAAGTTGTACACATTTGAGGATACTTCAGCCCTGAAGACATCTACCAACTTATTTTACATCGTAGTAGTAGCGCCACCAACTGGTAAAAGCTAATACAAGTTATTTTCTTGGATGTTTTTCTCCGTGCAACTCAACAAGGTCGCCCTCATATATGCTCGGATGACTGTTTCGGCCATGAGGATGTCACAATACGAAATTCGTGATTTTTCGTGAAAAGTTGTGGGAGTGGCATTGCACTGTTCGGCAATAAAACAAAGCTGATTATGAGGTTCTAAATATGAACGACAACTCGTAAAACTTTACACACACATCAGGCCGAGCAAATTTATCAATATTTTATACGTTAGTTGTGCAGCTTTTTTGAAATGGCTCGCCATGGCCCTCGAGAAATGTTAAAAAAAAGCAGCTCTGGTTGAATGTTTCACCTCGCTTTTTGTAAATTTTATGGAGTACAGTGAACTCTCTGTTATCGCGGTTAATGGGGACCGAGACCATCCGCGAAAACTGAAAATCCGCGAAGTAGCGGCGCACCTTCAAAAATGCTTAAAAAAAATATACAATATATATAATAAATATATAAATATATATATATATATATATATATATATATATACGGGGAGAGAGAGAGTGAAATTCATGTTATAAAAAAAAAAACAAATTATTATTAAAACGTATTATTTTTTTATTCCCCAGCCATTCTTTTTGTATTTATTTAATTACTCCGACTTTTACCTGCTGGTACGCCGTCCGGTGTGCCCTGTGAAATGAAAGGTGGCATTCTTTATTTATTTATTCATTTATTCATTCATAACTGACAGCCTCGCGCTCCGCTCGTGCCCGGGCAGAAGAGGTGCTCCAATTTGGCTTAACTGTGACACACGCCCGTCCTCCTCCCCCGGAGCTTCCATTCGGTTAAACTTAGGGGCCGCTTGGCACCGCCCGTGCCCGGGGAAGGTGCTCCTCTACGGCTTAACTGCCACGCACGCTGGCCGGAGCTCTGGTACGGTCCGAACCGCGCGAAACGTCGCCACCGATCGTGTCCGGGGGAACGTGCTCTTCTTCGTCCACTCTCCTCTTCGCCCACGCTCTTCTTCGGCGCACGCCGGCCGTCTAACCGCTCCAGCGCCCCGTCGTGCCGCTCGGCGAAACTACAATGCCCCCGAATATTTTTTAGACCCGCGAAGCACTGAACCCGCGAAAGGTGAACCGCGAAGTAGCGAGGGTTCACTGTATGTATAAGACCAAGACCTACAAAAAAGTCTATTGGAGCAATGAGCTAGGTTTTACAGGAAGTCGGCCATTTTGAATTTACTTAAAAGGGGGCGGGTCACCACAATGGACTTTGTGTAGAAATTATTATTGGGGCCCGAGCAGCGACCGCGGCGAGGTCCCTATTGTTTTTGTAGAAGATATTATTACTTTTATTATTATTATTATTATTATTATTAGGGTCTGAGCAGCGACCGCTGCGAAGTCCCTATTGTTTTTGTAGAAATTATTTTTATTATTATTTTTCCGATTGTTCGATCGCATTTTTGACCCCCGAAACATGCACAAAAACTCACCAAACTTGGCAGTCTCATCGGGCATGGCGAAAAATTTGATATTTTAACGTCTAATATGAACAGGAAGTGAGTTATGAATTTTTGAAAGTCCGACTTTTGCCCTTTTTTGCATGTTTACAGGGGTCATTCTTTTGCACCCTGATCCTAAAGGCTTCATCTGATTGCCTTAAAATTCTGTCTGTAGCATCTGAAGACCTGGCACAAACACTGGGGCTAAAATTTTTTGTTTCCGAAATACTATATGACGGGGGCGAGGCATCAAAGTTTTCACTTAAGATTTCCTTCGCCGCAATGGACAAAATGCTTAATAACTCTCCTGCACATGCTGCTAAAAATCCAAAACTTCACATGTACATAAAGAGTCTGTACCTGAAGACATCTATATATTTATATTCATTTATACACCTTGCGCCAATCAATATCATTTTTTACATTTTGACGTACTGCACGGTGCCCTTTTAACGAATCTGATTGAAAATTGGCTAGAAAAGACTCAAGACATTGATCTTACTCTATCCCTATTTTTGTGACTTTCCTTCGAAGGGCGTGGCTATTACGGTGCCGCAGAGTCTGATTATTCTCCGTGGCAACAAAAGTTCCTGCAAAATGATTCAGATGATCCATCTTCTCGAAATTTTTCACATTTGAGGATATTCAGGCCCTGAAGACGGCTGCCAACTTATTTTTGATCGCAGTGGTAGCGCCACCAACTGGTTAAAACAAATACAAATTATTTTCGTTGATTTTTTTCTCCGGGCAGGTTAACAAAATCTACCTTACATTTGCTCGGATGAGTGTTTAGGCCTTGAGGATGTCACAATACGAAAGTCTTTCGCCTTCTTCAGAGTGTCACATGATGGTGTCTTGTGGCCCGTCTTTATCAGCTGATGTTCCATGAGGGCGTGACTTACCTGTCACAAGAATGAAGGCAAGTCACGCCCCCCGCTGTCCGTTCACTCCGCCAAAATGCTGCTCCAGGTGGTAGAGAGGATGAAGGCTCCCTTGTCTCTGTTCATGGTTTTTATGCCTCGCTTGCAGATCTCAATGGCCTCTCTGATCCAGCGCTGTTGTTTGTTCTCTTCGGTGCGGATGACCCTGCCCTTCTCCCGGTCCATGATGTGGTTTTCCCTTTTGCAGTGGTCAGTGATTGCTGATTTGTAATGTTCATGTTGTGCTTGTTCTTTTACTGCTCTGATTTTTTCATTTTTTTGACAGGTAAGTCACACCCTCATGGAACATCAGCTGATAAAGACGGGTCTCAAGACACCATCATGCGACACTCTGAAGAAGGCAAAAGACTCGCCGAAACATGTCAGGTAAAAAATTAACCTAAAACATAATTGTCTGCTTTTAATGAATCAGTCAAATATCAATAATAAGAAGACAAAATGAACCTAATACAAATAAATGAATGCTTAATAACTCCCCTGCACATGCTCCTAAAAATCCAAACCTTCACCTGTAAATAAAACGTCCCGACCTGAAGACATCTTAATGTTATTATTTTGTTATACACACAGCGCCGCCAAGTGGAATCAAAAATTTGTTTTTATTTTAATTTTCACGTACTGCACGGTGCCCTTTTGACGAATCCGACTGAAAATTAGTCAGAAAAGACTCAAGACAATGATCTTACTCTCTGCCGAATTTTGTGACGTTTTGGCAAAAGGCGTGGCTATTAAGGTGCTGAAAAGTCCGATTGTACTCTGTGGCAACAAAAGCTCCGGCAACATGACTCAGATGATCCTATCTTCTCGAAGTTGTACACATTTGAGGATACTTCAGCCCTGAAGACATCTACCGACTTATTTTTCATCGTAGTAGTAGCGCCACCAACTGGTAAAAGCTAATACAAGTTATTTTCTTGGATGTTTTTCTCCGTGCAACTCAACAAGGTCGCCCTCATATATGCTCGGATGACTGTTTCGGCCATGAGGATGTCACAACACGAAATTAGTCCTTTTTCGTGAAAAGTTGTGGGAGTGGCATTGCACTGTTCGGCAATAAAACAACGCTGATTATGAGGTTCTAAATATGAACGACAACTCGTGAAACTTTACACACACATCAGGCCGAGCAAATTTATCAATATTTTATACGTTAGTTGTGCAGCTTTTTTGAAATGGCTCGCCATGGCCCTCGAGAAATGTTCAAAAAAGCAGCCCTGATTGAGTGTTTCACCTCGCTTTTTGTAAATTTTATGGAGTACAGTGAACCCTCGGTTATCGCGGTTAATGGGGACCGAGACCACCCGCGAAAACTGAAAATCCGCGAAGTAGCGGCGCACCTTCAAAAATCCTTAAAAAAAATATACAATATATATAATAAATATATATATATATATATATATATATATATATATATATATATATATATATATATATATACGGGGAGAGAGAGAGTGAAATTCATTTTATAACAAAAAAACCAAATTATTATTAAAACGTATTATTTTTTTATTCCCCAGCCATTCTTTTTGTATTTATTTAATTACTCCGACTTTTACCTGCTGGTACGCCGTCCGGTGTGCCCTGTGAAATGAAAGGTGGCATTCTTTATTTATTTATTCATTTATTCATTCATAACTGACAGCCTCGCGCTCCGCTCGTGCCCGGGCGGAAGAGGTGCTCCAATTCGGCTTAACTGTGACACACGCCCGCCCTCCTCCCCCGGAACTTCCATTCGGTTAAACTTAGGGGCCGCTTGGCACCGCCCGTGCCCGGGGAAGGTGCTCCTCTTCGGCTTACTGTGACGCGAGCATGCCCTCCTCCTCCGGAGCTTCCATTCAGTTAAACTTAGGGGCCGCTTGGAACCGCCCGTGCCCGGGGAAGGTGCTCCTCTTCGGCTTACTGTGACGCGAGCATGCCCTCCTCCTCCGGAGCTTCCATTCGGTTAAACTTAGGGGCCGCTTGGAACCGCCCGTGCCCGGGGAAGGTGCTCCTCTTCGGCTTACTGTGACGCGAGCATGCCCTCCTCCTCCGGAGCTTCCATTCGGTTAAACTTAGGGGCCGCTTGGCACCGCCCGTGCCCGGGGAAGGTGCTCCTCTACGGCTTAACTGCCACGCACGCCGGCCGGAGCTCTGGTACGGTCCGAACCGCGCGAAACGTCGCCACCGATCGTGTCCGGGAGAACGTGCTCTTCTTCGTCCACTCTCCTCTTCGCCCACGCTCTTCTTCGGCGCACGCCGGCCGTCTAACCGCTCCAGCGCCCCGTCGTGCCGCTCGGCGAAACTACAATGCCCCCGAATATTTTTTAGACCCGCGAAGCACTGAACCCGCGAAAGGTGAACCGCGAAGTAGCGAGGGTTCACTGTATGTATAAGACCAAGACCTACAAAAAAGTCTCTTGGAGCAATGAGCTAGGTTTTACAGGAAGTCGGCCATTTTGAATTTACTTAAAAGGGGGCGGGTCACCACAATGGACTTTGTGTAGAAATTATTATTGGGGCCCGAGCAGCGACGGCGACGAGGTCCCTATTGTTTTTGTAGAAATTATTATTAGGGCCTGAGCAGCGACCGCTACGAGGTCCCCATTGTTTTTGTGGAAATTATTATTATTTTTATTATTATTATTATTAGGGCCCGAGCAGTGACCGCTGCGAGGTCCCTATTGTTTTTCTAGAAATTGTTATTAGGGCCCGAGCTGCGACGGCTGCGAGGTCCCTATTGTTTTTGTAGAAAATATTATTACTTTTATTATTATTAATATTATTATTATTATTATTAGGGCCTGAGCAGCGACCGCTGCGAAGTCCCTATTGTTTTTGTAGAAATTATTATTATTATTATTTTTCCGATTGTTCGATCGCATTTTTGACCCCCGAAACATGCACAAAAACTCACCAAACTTGGCAGTCTCATCGGGCATGGCGAAAAATTTGATATTTTAACGTCTAATATGAACAGGAAGTGAGTTATGAATTTTTGAAAGTCCGACTTTTGCCCTTTTTTGCATGTTTACAGGGGTCATTCTTTTGCACCCTGATCCTAAAGGCTTCATCTGATTGCCTTAAAATTCTGTCTGTAGCATCTGAAGACCTGGGACAAACACTGGGGCTAAAATTTTTTGTTTCCGAAATACTATATGACGGGGGCGGGGCTTCAAAGTTTTCACTTAAGATTTCCTTCGCCGCAATGGACAAAATGCTTAATAACACTCCTGCACATGCTGCTAAAAATCCAAAACTTCACATGTACATAAAAAGTCTGTACCTGAAGACATCTATATGTTTATATTCAGTTATACACCTTGCGCCAATCAATATCATTTTTTACATTTTGACGTACTGCACGGTGCCCTTTTAACGAATCTGATTGAAAATTGGCTAGAAAAGACTCAAGACATTGATCTTACTCTATCCCTATTTTTGTGACTTTCCTTCGAAGGGCGTGGCTATTACGGTGCCGCAGAGTCTGATTATTCTCTGTGGCAACAAAAGTTCCTGCAAAATGATTCAGATGATCCATCTTCTCGAAATTTTTCACATTTGAGGATATTCAGGCCCTGAAGACGGCTGCCAACTTATTTTTGATCGCAGTGGTAGCGCCACCAACTGGTTAAAACAAATACAAATTATTTTCGTTGATGTTTTTCTCCGGGCAGGTGAACAAAATCTACCTTATATTTGCTCGGATGAGTGTTTAGGCCTTGAGCATGTCACAATACGAAAGTCTTTCGCCTTCTTCAGAGTGTCACATGATGCTGTCTTGTGACCCGTCTTTATCAGCTGATGTTCCATGAGGGCGTGACTTACCTGTCACAAGAATGAAGGCAAGTCACGCCCCCCGCTGTCCGTTCACTCCGCCAAGATGCTGGTCCAGGTGGTAGAGAGGATGAAGGCTCCCTTGTCTCTGTTCATGGTTTTTATGCCTCGCTTGCAGATCTCAATGGCCTCTCTGATCCAGCGCTGTTGTTTGTTCTCTTCTGTGCGGATGACCCTGCCCTTCTCCCGGTCCATGATGTGGTTTTCCCTTTTGCAGTGGTCAGTGATTGCTGATTTGTAATGTTCATGTTGTGCTTGTTCTTTGACTGCTCTGATTTTTCATTTTTTTGACAGGTAAGTCACACCCTCATGGAACATCAGCTGATAAAGACGGGTCTCAAGACACCATCATGCGACACTCTGAAGAAGGCGAAAGACTCGCCGAAACATGTCAGGTAAAAAATTAACCTAAAACATAATTGTCTGCTTTTAATGAATCAGTCAAATATCAATAATAAGAAGACAAAATGAACCTAATACAAATAAATGAATGCTTAATAACTCCCCTGCACATGCTCCTAAAAATCCAAACCTTCACCTGTAAATAAAACGTCCCGACCTGAAGACATCTTAATGTTATTATTTTGTTATACACACAGTGCCGCCAAGTGGAATCAAAAATTTGTTTTTATTTTAATTTTCACGTACTGCACGGTGCCCTTTTGACGAATCCGACTGAAAATTAGTCAGAAAAGACTCAAGACAATGATCTTACTCTCTGCCGAATTTTGTGACGTTTTGGCAAAAGGCGTGGCTATTAAGGTGCTGAAAAGTCCGATTGTACTCTGTGGCAACAAAAGCTCCGGCAACATGACTCAGATGATCCTATCTTCTCGAAGTTGTACACATTTGAGGATACTTCAGCCCTGAAGACATCTACCAACTTATTTTACATCGTAGTAGTAGCGCCACCAACTGGTAAAAGCTAATACAAGTTATTTTCTTGGATGTTTTTCTCCGTGCAACTCAACAAGGTCGCCCTCATATATGCTCGGATGACTGTTTCGGCCATGAGGATGTCACAATACGAAATTCGTGATTTTTCGTGAAAAGTTGTGGGAGTGGCATTGCACTGTTCGGCAATAAAACAAAGCTGATTATGAGGTTCTAAATATGAACGACAACTCGTAAAACTTTACACACACATCAGGCCGAGCAAATTTATCAATATTTTATACGTTAGTTGTGCAGCTTTTTTGAAATGGCTCGCCATGGCCCTCGAGAAATGTTAAAAAAAAGCAGCTCTGGTTGAGTGTTTCACCTCGCTTTTTGTAAATTTTATGGAGTACAGTGAACCCTCGGTTATCGCGGTTAATGGGGACCGAGACCACCCGCGAAAACTGAAAATCCGCGAAGTAGCGGCGCACCTTCAAAAATGCTTAAAAAAAATATACAATATATATAATAAATATATATATATATATATATATATATATATATATATACGGGGAGAGAGAGAGTGAAATTCATGTTATAACAAAAAAACCAAATTATTATTAAAACGTATTATTTTTTTATTCCCCAGCCATTCTTTTTGTATTTATTTAATTACTCCGACTTTTACCTGCTTGTACGCCGTCCGGTGTGCCCTGTGAAATGAAAGGTGGCATTCTTTATTTATTTATTCATTTATTCATTCATAACTGACAGCCTCGCGCTCCGCTCGTGCCCGGGCAGAAGAGGTGCTCCAATTTGGCTTAACTGTGACACACGCCCGTCCTCCTCCGTCCGGAGCTTCCATTCGGTTAAACTTAGGGGCCGCTTGGCACCGCCCGTGCCCGGGGAAGGTGCTCCTCTTCGGCTTACTGTGACGCGAGCATGCCCTCCTCCTCCGGAGCTTCCATTCGGTTAAACTTAGGGGCCGCTTGGAACCGCCCGTGCCCGGGGAAGGTGCTCCTCTTCGGCTTACTGTGACGCGAGCATGCCCTCCTCCTCCGGAGCTTCCATTCGGTTAAACTTAGGGGCCGCTTGGCACCGCCCGTGCCCGGGGAAGGTGCTCCTCTACGGCTTAACTGCCACGCACGCTGGCCGGAGCTCTGGTACGGTCCGAACCGCGTGAAACGTCGCCACCGATCGTGTCCGGGGGAACGTGCTCTTCTTCGTCCACTCTCCTCTTCGCCCACGCTCTTCTTCGGCGCACGCCGGCCGTCTAACCGCTCCAGCGCCCCGTCGTGCCGCTCGGCGAAACTACAATGCCCCCGAATATTTTTTAGACCCGCGAAGCACTGAACCTGCGAAAGGTGAACCGCGAAGTAGCGAGGGTTCACTGTATGTATAAGACCAAGACCTACAAAAAAGTCTCTTGGAGCAATGAGCTAGGTTTTACAGGAAGTCGGCCATTTTGAATTTACTTAAAAGGGGGCGGGTCACCACAATGGACTTTGTGTAGAAATTATTATTGGGGCCCGAGCAGCGACCGCGGCGAGGTCCCTATTGTTTTTGTAGAAAATATTATTACTTTTATTATTATTATTATTATTATTATTAGGGCCTGAGCAGCGACCGCTGCGAAGTCCCTATTGTTTTTGTAGAAATTATTATTATTATTTTTCCGATTGTTTGATCGCATTTTTGACCCCCGAAACATGCACAAAAACTCACCAAACTTGGCAGTCTCATCGGGCATGGCGAAAAATTTTATATTTTTTAACGTCTAATATGAACAGGAAGTGAGTTATGAATTTTTGAAAGTCCGACTTTTGCCCTTTTTTGCATGTTTACAGGGGTCATTCTTTTGCACCCTGATCCTAAAGGCTTCATCTGATTGCCTTAAAGTTCTGTCTGGAGCATCTTAAGACCTGGGACAAACACTGGGGCTAAAATTTTTTGTTTCCGAAATACTATATGACGGGGGCGGGGCTTCAAAGTTTTCACTTAAGATTTCCTTCGCCGCAATGGACAAAATGCTTAATAACTCTCCTGCACGTGCTGCTAAAAATCCAAAACTTCACATGTACATAAAGAGTCGGTACCTGAAGACATCTATATGTTTATATTCAGTTATACACCTTGCGCCAATCAATATAAATGTTTACATTTTGACGTACTGCACGGTGCCCTTTTAACGAATCCGACTGAAAATTGGCTAGAAAAGACTCAAGACATTGATCTTACTCTATCCCTATTTTTATGACTTTCCTTCAAAGGGCGTGGCTATTACGGTGCCGCAGAGTCTGATTATTCTCCGTGGCAACAAAAGTTCCTGCAAAATGATTCAGATGATCCATCTTCTGGAAATCTTTCACATTTGAGGATATTCAGGCCCTGAAGACGGCTGCCAACTTATTTTTGATCGCAGTGGTAGCGCCACCAACTGGTTAAAACAAATACAAATTATTTTCGTTGATGTTTTTCTCCGGGCAGGTTAACAAAATCTACCTTACATTTGCTCGGATGAGTGTTTAGGCCTTGAGGATGTCACAATACGAAAGTCTTTCGCCTTCTTCAGAGTGTCACATGATGGTGTCTTGTGACCCGTCTTTATCAGCTGATGTTCCATGAGGGCGTGACTTACCTGTCACAAGAATGAAGGCAAGTCACGCCCCCCGCTGTCTGTTCACTCCGCCAAGATGCTGGTCCAGGTGGTAGAGAGGATGAAGGCTCCCTTGTCTCTGTTCATGGTTTTTATGCCTCGCTTGCAGATCTCAATGGCCTCTCTGATCCAGCGCTGTTGTTTGTTCTCTTCTGTGCGGATGACCCTGCCCTTCTCCCGGTCCATGATGTGGTTTTCCCTTTTGCAGTGGTCAGTGATTGCTGATTTGTAATGTTCATGTTGTGCTTGTTCTTTTACTGCTCTGATTTTTTCATTTTTTTGACAGGTAAGTCACACCCTCATGGAACATCAGCTCAAGACACCATCATGCGACACTCTGAAGAAGGCGAAAGACTCGCCGAAACATGTCAGGTAAAAAATTAACCTAAAACATAATTGTCTGCTTTTAATGAATCAGTCAAATATCAATAATAAGAAGACAAAATGAACCTAATACAAATAAATGAATGCTTAATAACTCCCCTGCACATGCTCCTAAAAATCCAAACCTTCACCTGTAAATAAAACGTCCCGACCTGAAGACATCTTAATGTTATTATTTTGTTATACACACAGTGCCGCCAAGTGGAATCAAAAATTTGTTTTTATTTTAATTTTCACGTACTGCATGGTGCCCTTTTGACGAATCCGACTGAAAATTAGTCAGAAAAGACTTAAGACAATGATCTTACTCTCTGCCGAATTTTGTGACGTTTTGGCAAAAGGCGTAGCTATTAAGGTGCTGAAAAGTCCGATTGTACTCTGTGGCAACAAAAGCTCCGGCAACATGACTCAGATGATCCTATCTTCTCGAAGTTGTACACATTTGAGGATACTTCAGCCCTGAAGACATCTACCAACTTATTTTACATCGTAGTAGTAGCGCCACCAACTGGTAAAAGCTAATACAAGTTATTTTCTTGGATGTTTTTCTCCGTGCAACTCAACAAGGTCACCCTCATATATGCTCGGATGACTGTTTCGGCCATGAGGATGTCACAATACGAAATTCGTGATTTTTCGTGAAAAGTTGTGGGAGTGGCATTGCACTGTTCAGCAATAAAACAAAGCTGATTATGAGGTTCTAAATATGAACGACAACTCGTAAAACTTTACACACACATCAGGCCGAGCAAATTTATCAATATTTTATACGTTAGTTGTGCAGCTTTTTTGAAATGGCTCGCCATGGCCCTCGAGAAATGTTAAAAAAAAGCAGCTCTGGTTGAGTGTTTCACCTCGCTTTTTGTAAATTTTATGGAGTACAGTGAACCCTCGGTTATCGCGGTTAATGGGGACCGAGACCACCCGCGAAAACTGAAAATCCGCGAAGTAGCGGCGCACCTTCAAAAATGCTTAAAAAAAATATACAATATATATAATAAATATATATATATATATATATATATATATATATATATATATATATATATATATATATATATATATATATATATATATATATATATATATATACGGGGAGAGAGAGAGTGAAATTCATGTTATAACAAAAAAAACAAATTATTATTAAAACGTATTATTTTTTTATTCCCCAGCCATTCTTTTTGTATTTATTTAATTACTCCGACTTTTACCTGCTGGTACGCCGTCCGGTGTGCCCTGTGAAATGAAAGGTGGCATTCTTTATTTATTTATTCATTTATTCATTCATAACTGACAGCCTCGCGCTCCGCTCGTGCCCGGGCAGAAGAGGTGCTCCAATTTGGCTTAACTGTGACACACGCCCGTCCTCCTCCGTCCGGAGCTTCCATTCGGTTAAACTTAGGGGCCGCTTGGCACCGCCCGTGCCCGGGGAAGGTGCTCCTCTTCGGCTTACTGTGACGCGAGCATGCCCTCCTCCTCCGGAGCTTCCATTCGGTTAAACTTAGGGGCCGCTTGGAACCGCCCGTGCCCGGGGAAGGTGCTCCTCTTCGGCTTACTGTGACGCGAGCATGCCCTCCTCCTCCGGAGCTTCCATTCGGTTAAACTTAGGGGCCGCTTGGCACCGCCCGTGCCCGGGGAAGGTGCTCCTCTACGGCTTAACTGCCACGCACGCTGGCCGGAGCTCTGGTACGGTCCGAACCGCGCGAAACGTCGCCACCGATCGTGTCCGGGGGAACGTGCTCTTCTTCGTCCACTCTCCTCTTCGCCCACGCTCTTCTTCGGCGCACGCCGGCCGTCTAACCGCTCCAGCGCCCCGTCGTGCCGCTCGGCGAAACTACAATGCCCCCGAATATTTTTTAGACCCGCGAAGCACTGAACCTGCGAAAGGTGAACCGCGAAGTAGCGAGGGTTCACTGTATGTATAAGACCAAGACCTACAAAAAAGTCTCTTGGAGCAATGAGCTAGGTTTTACAGGAAGTCGGCCATTTTGAATTTACTTAAAAGGGGGCGGGTCACCACAATGGACTTTGTGTAGAAATTATTATTGGGGCCCGAGCAGCGACCGCGGCGAGGTCCCTATTGTTTTTGTAGAAAATATTATTACTTTTATTATTATTATTATTATTATTATTAGGGCCTGAGCAGCGACCGCTGCGAAGTCCCTATTGTTTTTGTAGAAATTATTATTATTATTTTTCCGATTGTTCGATCGCATTTTTGACCCCCGAAACATGCACAAAAACTCACCAAACCTGGCAGTCTCATCGGGCATGGCGAAAAATTTGATATTTTAACGTCTAATATGAACAGGAAGTGAGTTATGAATTTTTGAAAGTCCGACTTTTGCCCTTTTTTGCATGTTTACAGGGGTCATTCTTTTGCACCCTGATCCTAAAGGCTTCATCTGATTGCCTTAAAATTCTGTCTGGAGCATCTGAAGACCTGGGACAAACACTGGGGCTAAAATTTTTTGTTTCCGAAATACTATATGACGGGGGCGGGGCTTCAAAGTTTTCACTTAAGATTTCCTTCGCCGCAATGGACAAAATGCTTAATAACTCTCCTGCACATGCTGCTAAAAATCCAAAACTTCACATGTACATAAAGAGTCTGTACCTGAAGACATCTATATGTTTATATTCAGTTATACACCTTGCGCCAATCAATATCATTTTATACATTTTGACGTACTGCACGGTGCCCTTTTAACGAATCTGATTGAAAATTGGCTAGAAAAGACTCAAGACATTGATCTTACTCTATCCCTATTTTTGTGACTTTCCTTCGAAGGGCGTGGCTATTACGGTGCCGCAGAGTCTGATTATTCTCCGTGGCAACAAAAGTTCCTGCAAAATGATTCAGATGATCCATCTTCTCGAAATTTTTCACATTTGAGGATATTCAGGCCCTGAAGACGGCTGCCAACTTATTTTTGATCGCAGTGGTAGCGCCACCAACTGGTTAAAACAAATATAAATTATTTTCGTTGATGTTTTTCTCCGGGCATGTTAACAAAATCTACCTTATATTTGCTCGGATGAGTGTTTAGGCCTTGAGCATGTCACAATACGAAAGTCTTTCGCCTTCTTCAGAGTGTCACATGATGGTGTCTTGTGACCCGCCTTTATCAGCTGATGTTCCATGAGGGCGTGACTTACCTGTCACAAGAATGAAGGCAAGTCACGCCCCCCGCTGTCCGTTCACTCCGCCAAGATGCTGGTCCAGGTGGTAGAGAGGATGAAGGCTCCCTTGTCTCTGTTCATGGTTTTTATGCCTCGCTTGCAGATCTCAATGGCCTCTCTGATCCAGCGCTGTTGTTTGTTCTCTTCTGTGCGGATGACCCTGCCCTTCTCCCGGTCCATGATGTGGTTTTCCCTTTTGCAGTGGTCAGTGATTGCTGATTTGTAATGTTCATGTTGTGCTTGTTCTTTTACTGCTCTGATTTTTTTCATTTTTTTGACAGGTAAGTCACACCCTCATGGAACATCAGCTCAAGACACCATCATGCGACACTCTGAAGTAGGCGAAAGACTCGCCGAAACATGTCAGGTAAAAAATTAACCTAAAACATAATTGTCTGCTTTTAATGAATCAGTCAAATATCAATAATAAGAAGACAAAATGAACCTAATACAAATAAATGAATGCTTAATAACTCCCCTGCACATGCTCCTAAAAATCCAAACCTTCACCTGTAAATAAAACGTCCCGACCTGAAGACATCTTAATGTTATTATTTTGTTATACACACAGTGCCGCCAAGTGGAATCAAAAATTTGTTTTTATTTTAATTTTCACGTACTGCACGGTGCCCTTTTGACGAATCCGACTGAAAATTAGTCAGAAAAGACTCAAGACAATGATCTTACTCTCTGCCGAATTTTGTGACGTTTTGGCAAAAGGCGTGGCTATGAAGGTGCTGAAAAGTCCGATTGTACTCTGTGGCAACAAAAGCTCCGGCAACATGACTCAGATGATCCTATCTTCTCGAAGTTGTACACATTTGAGGATACTTCAGCCCTGAAGACATCTACCAACTTATTTTACATCGTAGTAGTAGCGCCACCAACTGGTAAAAGCTAATACAAGTTATTTTCTTGGATGTTTTTCTCCGTGCAACTCAACAAGGTCGCCCTCATATATGCTCGGATGACTGTTTCGGCCATGAGGATGTCACAATACGAAATTCGTGATTTTTCGTGAAAAGTTGTGGGAGTGGCATTGCACTGTTCGGCAATAAAACAAAGCTGATTATGAGGTTCTAAATATGAACGACAACTCGTAAAACTTTACACACACATCAGGCCGAGCAAATTTATCAATATTTTATACGTTAGTTGTGCAGCTTTTTTGAAATGGCTCGCCATGGCCCTCGAGAAATGTTAAAAAAAAGCAGCTCTGGTTGAATGTTTCACCTCGCTTTTTGTAAATTTTATGGAGTACAGTGAACTCTCTGTTATCGCGGTTAATGGGGACCGAGACCATCCGCGAAAACTGAAAATCCGCGAAGTAGCGGCGCACCTTCAAAAATGCTTAAAAAAAATATACAATATATATAATAAATATATAAATATATATATATATATATATATATATATATATACGGGGAGAGAGAGAGTGAAATTCATGTTATAAAAAAAAAAACAAATTATTATTAAAACGTATTATTTTTTTATTCCCCAGCCATTCTTTTTGTATTTATTTAATTACTCCGACTTTTACCTGCTGGTACGCCGTCCGGTGTGCCCTGTGAAATGAAAGGTGGCATTCTTTATTTATTTATTCATTTATTCATTCATAACTGACAGCCTCGCGCTCCGCTCGTGCCCGGGCAGAAGAGGTGCTCCAATTTGGCTTAACTGTGACACACGCCCGTCCTCCTCCCCCGGAGCTTCCATTCGGTTAAACTTAGGGGCCGCTTGGCACCGCCCGTGCCCGGGGAAGGTGCTCCTCTACGGCTTAACTGCCACGCACGCTGGCCGGAGCTCTGGTACGGTCCGAACCGCGCGAAACGTCGCCACCGATCGTGTCCGGGGGAACGTGCTCTTCTTCGTCCACTCTCCTCTTCGCCCACGCTCTTCTTCGGCGCACGCCGGCCGTCTAACCGCTCCAGCGCCCCGTCGTGCCGCTCGGCGAAACTACAATGCCCCCGAATATTTTTTAGACCCGCGAAGCACTGAACCCGCGAAAGGTGAACCGCGAAGTAGCGAGGGTTCACTGTATGTATAAGACCAAGACCTACAAAAAAGTCTATTGGAGCAATGAGCTAGGTTTTACAGGAAGTCGGCCATTTTGAATTTACTTAAAAGGGGGCGGGTCACCACAATGGACTTTGTGTAGAAATTATTATTGGGGCCCGAGCAGCGACCGCGGCGAGGTCCCTATTGTTTTTGTAGAAGATATTATTACTTTTATTATTATTATTATTATTATTATTAGGGTCTGAGCAGCGACCGCTGCGAAGTCCCTATTGTTTTTGTAGAAATTATTTTTATTATTATTTTTCCGATTGTTCGATCGCATTTTTGACCCCCGAAACATGCACAAAAACTCACCAAACTTGGCAGTCTCATCGGGCATGGCGAAAAATTTGATATTTTAACGTCTAATATGAACAGGAAGTGAGTTATGAATTTTTGAAAGTCCGACTTTTGCCCTTTTTTGCATGTTTACAGGGGTCATTCTTTTGCACCCTGATCCTAAAGGCTTCATCTGATTGCCTTAAAATTCTGTCTGTAGCATCTGAAGACCTGGCACAAACACTGGGGCTAAAATTTTTTGTTTCCGAAATACTATATGACGGGGGCGAGGCATCAAAGTTTTCACTTAAGATTTCCTTCGCCGCAATGGACAAAATGCTTAATAACTCTCCTGCACATGCTGCTAAAAATCCAAAACTTCACATGTACATAAAGAGTCTGTACCTGAAGACATCTATATATTTATATTCATTTATACACCTTGCGCCAATCAATATCATTTTTTACATTTTGACGTACTGCACGGTGCCCTTTTAACGAATCTGATTGAAAATTGGCTAGAAAAGACTCAAGACATTGATCTTACTCTATCCCTATTTTTGTGACTTTCCTTCGAAGGGCGTGGCTATTACGGTGCCGCAGAGTCTGATTATTCTCCGTGGCAACAAAAGTTCCTGCAAAATGATTCAGATGATCCATCTTCTTGAAATTTTTCACATTTGAGGATATTCAGGCCCTGAAGACGGCTGCCAACTTATTTTTGATCGCAGTGGTAGCGCCACCAACTGGTTAAAACAAATACAAATTATTTTCGTTGATTTTTTTCTCCGGGCAGGTTAACAAAATCTACCTTACATTTGCTCGGATGAGTGTTTAGGCCTTGAGGATGTCACAATACGAAAGTCTTTCGCCTTCTTCAGAGTGTCACATGATGGTGTCTTGTGGCCCGTCTTTATCAGCTGATGTTCCATGAGGGCGTGACTTACCTGTCACAAGAATGAAGGCAAGTCACGCCCCCCGCTGTCCGTTCACTCCGCCAAAATGCTGCTCCAGGTGGTAGAGAGGATGAAGGCTCCCTTGTCTCTGTTCATGGTTTTTATGCCTCGCTTGCAGATCTCAATGGCCTCTCTGATCCAGCGCTGTTGTTTGTTCTCTTCGGTGCGGATGACCCTGCCCTTCTCCCGGTCCATGATGTGGTTTTCCCTTTTGCAGTGGTCAGTGATTGCTGATTTGTAATGTTCATGTTGTGCTTGTTCTTTTACTGCTCTGATTTTTTCATTTTTTTGACAGGTAAGTCACACCCTCATGGAACATCAGCTGATAAAGACGGGTCTCAAGACACCATCATGCGACACTCTGAAGAAGGCAAAAGACTCGCCGAAACATGTCAGGTAAAAAATTAACCTAAAACATAATTGTCTGCTTTTAATGAATCAGTCAAATATCAATAATAAGAAGACAAAATGAACCTAATACAAATAAATGAATGCTTAATAACTCCCCTGCACATGCTCCTAAAAATCCAAACCTTCACCTGTAAATAAAACGTCCCGACCTGAAGACATCTTAATGTTATTATTTTGTTATACACACAGCGCCGCCAAGTGGAATCAAAAATTTGTTTTTATTTTAATTTTCACGTACTGCACGGTGCCCTTTTGACGAATCCGACTGAAAATTAGTCAGAAAAGACTCAAGACAATGATCTTACTCTCTGCCGAATTTTGTGACGTTTTGGCAAAAGGCGTGGCTATTAAGGTGCTGAAAAGTCCGATTGTACTCTGTGGCAACAAAAGCTCCGGCAACATGACTCAGATGATCCTATCTTCTCGAAGTTGTACACATTTGAGGATACTTCAGCCCTGAAGACATCTACCGACTTATTTTTCATCGTAGTAGTAGCGCCACCAACTGGTAAAAGCTAATACAAGTTATTTTCTTGGATGTTTTTCTCCGTGCAACTCAACAAGGTCGCCCTCATATATGCTCGGATGACTGTTTCGGCCATGAGGATGTCACAACACGAAATTAGTCCTTTTTCGTGAAAAGTTGTGGGAGTGGCATTGCACTGTTCGGCAATAAAACAAAGCTGATTATGAGGTTCTAAATATGAACGACAACTCGTGAAACTTTACACACACATCAGGCCGAGCAAATTTATCAATATTTTATACGTTAGTTGTGCAGCTTTTTTGAAATGGCTCGCCATGGCCCTCGAGAAATGTTCAAAAAAGCAGCCCTGATTGAGTGTTTCACCTCGCTTTTTGTAAATTTTATGGAGTACAGTGAACCCTCGGTTATCGCGGTTAATGGGGACCGAGACCACCCGCGAAAACTGAAAATCCGCGAAGTAGCGGCGCACCTTCAAAAATGCTTAAAAAAAATATACAATATATATAATAAATATATATATATATATATATATATATATATACGGGGAGAGAGAGAGTGAAATTCATTTTATAACAAAAAAACCAAATTATTATTAAAACGTATTATTTTTTTATTCCCCAGCCATTCTTTTTGTATTTATTTAATTACTCCGACTTTTACCTGCTGGTACGCCGTCCGGTGTGCCCTGTGAAATGAAAGGTGGCATTCTTTATTTATTTATTCATTTATTCATTCATAACTGACAGCCTCGCGCTCCGCTCGTGCCCGGGCGGAAGAGGTGCTCCAATTCGGCTTAACTGTGACACACGCCCGCCCTCCTCCCCCGGAACTTCCATTCGGTTAAACTTAGGGGCCGCTTGGCACCGCCCGTGCCCGGGGAAGGTGCTCCTCTTCGGCTTACTGTGACGCGAGCATGCCCTCCTCCTCCGGAGCTTCCATTCGGTTAAACTTAGGGGCCGCTTGGAACCGCCCGTGCCCGGGGAAGGTGCTCCTCTTCGGCTTACTGTGACGCGAGCATGCCCTCCTCCTCCGGAGCTTCCATTCGGTTAAACTTAGGGGCCGCTTGGCACCGCCCGTGCCCGGGGAAGGTGCTCCTCTACGGCTTAACTGCCACGCACGCCGGCCGGAGCTCTGGTACGGTCCGAACCGCGCGAAACGTCGCCACCGATCGTGTCCGGGAGAACGTGCTCTTCTTCGTCCACTCTCCTCTTCGCCCACGCTCTTCTTCGGCGCACGCCGGCCGTCTAACCGCTCCAGCGCCCCGTCGTGCCGCTCGGCGAAACTACAATGCCCCCGAATATTTTTTAGACCCGCGAAGCACTGAACCCGCGAAAGGTGAACCGCGAAGTAGCGAGGGTTCACTGTATGTATAAGACCAAGACCTACAAAAAAGTCTCTTGGAGCAATGAGCTAGGTTTTACAGGAAGTCGGCCATTTTGAATTTACTTAAAAGGGGGCGGGTCACCACAATGGACTTTGTGTAGAAATTATTATTGGGGCCCGAGCAGCGACGGCGGCGAGGTCCCTATTGTTTTTGTAGAAATTATTATTAGGGCCTGAGCAGCGACCGCTACGAGGTCCCCATTGTTTTTGTGGAAATTATTATTATTTTTATTATTATTATTATTAGGGCCCGAGCAGTGACCGCTGCGAGGTCCCAATTGTTTTTCTAGAAATTGTTATTAGGGCCCGAGCTGCGACGGCTGCGAGGTCCCTATTGTTTTTGTAGAAAATATTATTACTTTTATTATTATTAATATTATTATTATTATTATTAGGGCCTGAGCAGCGACCGCTGCGAAGTCCCTATTGTTTTTGTAGAAATTATTATTATTATTATTTTTCCGATTGTTCGATCGCATTTTTGACCCCCGAAACATGCACAAAAACTCACCAAACTTGGCAGTCTCATCGGGCATGGCGAAAAATTTGATATTTTAACGTCTAATATGAACAGGAAGTGAGTTATGAATTTTTGAAAGTCCGACTTTTGCCCTTTTTTGCATGTTTACAGGGGTCATTCTTTTGCACCCTGATCCTAAAGGCTTCATCTGATTGCCTTAAAATTCTGTCTGTAGCATCTGAAGACCTGGGACAAACACTGGGGCTAAAATTTTTTGTTTCCGAAATACTATATGACGGGGGCGGGGCTTCAAAGTTTTCACTTAAGATTTCCTTCGCCGCAATGGACAAAATGCTTAATAACTCTCCTGCACATGCTGCTAAAAATCCAAAACTTCACATGTACATAAAAAGTCTGTACCTGAAGACATCTATATGTTTATATTCAGTTATACACCTTGCGCCAATCAATATCATTTTTTACATTTTGACGTACTGCACGGTGCCCTTTTAACGAATCTGATTGAAAATTGGCTAGAAAAGACTCAAGACATTGATCTTACTCTATCCCTATTTTTGTGACTTTCCTTCGAAGGGCGTGGCTATTACGGTGCCGCAGAGTCTGATTATTCTCTGTGGCAACAAAAGTTCCTGCAAAATGATTCAGATGATCCATCTTCTCGAAATTTTTCACATTTGAGGATATTCAGGCCCTGAAGACGGCTGCCAACTTATTTTTGATCGCAGTGGTAGCGCCACCAACTGGTTAAAACAAATACAAATTATTTTCGTTGATGTTTTTCTCCGGGCAGGTGAACAAAATCTACCTTATATTTGCTCGGATGAGTGTTTAGGCCTTGAGCATGTCACAATACGAAAGTCTTTCGCCTTCTTCAGAGTGTCACATGATGCTGTCTTGTGACCCGTCTTTATCAGCTGATGTTCCATGAGGGCGTGACTTACCTGTCACAAGAATGAAGGCAAGTCACGCCCCCCGCTGTCCGTTCACTCCGCCAAGATGCTGGTCCAGGTGGTAGAGAGGATGAAGGCTCCCTTGTCTCTGTTCATGGTTTTTATGCCTCGCTTGCAGATCTCAATGGCCTCTCTGATCCAGCGCTGTTGTTTGTTCTCTTCTGTGCGGATGACCCTGCCCTTCTCCCGGTCCATGATGTGGTTTTCCCTTTTGCAGTGGTCAGTGATTGCTGATTTGTAATGTTCATGTTGTGCTTGTTCTTTTACTGCTCTGATTTTTTTCATTTTTTTGACAGGTAAGTCACACCCTCATGGAACATCAGCTCAAGACACCATAATGCGACACTCTGAAGAAGGCGAAAGACTCGCCGAAACATGTCAGGTAAAAAATTAACCTAAAACATAATTGTCTGCTTTTAATGAATCAGTCAAATATCAATAATAAGAAGACAAAATGAACCTAATACAAATAAATGAATGCTTAATAACTCCCCTGCAGATGCTCCTAAAAATCCAAACCTTCACCTGTAAATAAAACGTCCCGACCTGAAGACATCGTAATGTTATTATTTTGTTATACACACAGTGCCGCCAAGTGGAATCAAAAATTTGTTTTTATTTTAATTTTCACGTACTGCACGGTGCCCTTTTGACGAATCCGACTGAAAATTAGTCAGAAAAGACTCAAGACAATGATCTTACTCTCTGCCGAATTTTGTGACGTTTTGGCAAAAGGCGTGGCTATGAAGGTGCTGAAAAGTCCGATTGTACTCTGTGGCAACAAAAGCTCCGGCAACATGACTCAGATGATCCTATCTTCTCGAAGTTGTACACATTTGAGGATACTTCAGCCCTGAAGACAGCTACCGACTTATTTTACATCGTAGTAGTAGCGCCACCAACTGGTAAAAGCTAATACAAGTTATTTTCTTGGATGTTTTTCTCCGTGCAACTCAACAAGGTCGCCCTCATATATGCTCGGATGACTGTTTCGGCCATGAGGATGTCACAATACGAAATTCGTCCTTTTTCGTGAAAAGTTGTGGGAGTGGCATTGCACTGTTCGGCAATAAAACAAAGCTGATTATGAGGTTCTAAATATGAACGACAACTCGTAAAACTTTACACACACATCAGGCCGAGCAAATTTATCAATATTTTATACGTTAGTTGTGCAGCTTTTTTTAAATGGCTCGCCATGGCCCTCGAGAAATGTTAAAAAAAGCAGCTCTGGTTGAGTGTTTCACCTCGCTTTTTGTAAATTTTATGGAGTACAGTGAACCCTCGGTTATCGCGGTTAATGGGGACCGAGACCACCCGCGAAAACTGAAAATCCGCGAAGTAGCGGCGCACCTTCAAAAATGCTTAAAAAAAATATACAATATATATAATAAATATATATATATATATATATATATATATATATATATATATATATATATATATATATATATATATATATATATATATATACGGGGAGAGAGAGAGTGAAATTCATGTTATAACAAAAAAACCAAATTATTATTAAAACGTATTATTTTTTTATTCCCCAGCCATTCTTTTAGTATTTATTTAATTACTCCGACTTTTACCTGCTGGTACGCCGTCCGGTTTGCCCTGTGAAATGAAAGGTGGCATTCTTTATTTATTTATTCATTTATTCATTCATAACTGACAGCCTCGCGCTCCGCTCGTGCCCGGGTAGAAGAGGTGCTCCAATTTGGCTTAACTGTGACACACGCCCGCCCTCCTCCCCCGGAGCTTCCATTCGGTTAAACTTAGGGGCCGCTTGGCACCGCCCGTGCCCGGGGAAGGTGCTCCTCTTCGGCTTACTGTGACGCGAGCATGCCCTCCTCCTCCGGAGCTTCCATTCGGTTAAACTTAGGGGCCGCTTGGAACCGCCCGTGCCCGGGGAAGGTGCTCCTCTTCGGCTTACTGTGACGCGAGCATGCCCTCCTCCTCCGGAGCTTCCATTCGGTTAAACTCAGGGGCCGCTTGGAACCGCCCGTGCCCGGGGAAGGTGCTCCTCTACGGCTTAACTGCCACGCACGCCGGCCGGAGCTCTGGTACGGTCCGAACCGCGCGAAACGTCGCCACCGATCGTGTCCGGGGGAACGTGCTCTTCTTCGTCCACTCTCCTCTTCGCCCACGCTCTTCTTCGGCGCACGCCGGCCGTCTAACCGCTCCAGCGCCCCGTCGTGCCGCTCGGCGAAACTACAATGCCCCCGAATATTTTTTAGACCCGCGAAGCACTTAACCCGCGAAAGGTGAACCTCGAAGTAGCGAGGGTTCACTGTATGTATAAGACCAAGACCTACAAAAAAGTCTCTTGGAGCAATGAGCTAGGTTTTACAGGAAGTCGGCCATTTTGAATTTACTTAAAAGGGGGCGGGTCTCCACAATGGACTTTGTGTAGAAATTATTATTGGGGCCCGAGCAGCGACCGCGGCGAGGTCCCTATTGTTTTTGTAGAAAATATTATTACTTTTATTATTATTATTATTATTATTATTAGGGCCTGAGCAGCGACCGCTGCGAAGTCCCTATTGTTTTTGTAGAAATTATTATTATTATTATTTTTCCGATTGTTCGATCGCATTTTTGACCCCCGAAACATGCACAAAAACTCACCAAACTTGGCAGTCTCATCGGGCATGGCGAAAAATTTGATATTTTTTAACGTCTAATATGAACAGGAAGTGAGTTATGAATTTTTGAAAGTCCGACTTTTGCCCTTTTTTGCATGTTTACAGGGGTCATTCTTTTGCACCCTGATCCTAAAGGCTTCATCTGATTGCCTTAAAGTTCTGTCTGGAGCATCTTAAGACCTGGGACAAACACTGGGGCTAAAATTTTTTGTTTCCGAAATACTATATGACGGGGGCGGGGCTTCAAAGTTTTCACTTAAGATTTCCTTCGCCGCAATGGACAAAATGCTTAATAACTCTCCTGCACGTGCTGCTAAAAATCCAAAACTTCACATGTACATAAAGAGTCGGTACCTGAAGACATCTATATGTTTATATTCAGTTATACACCTTGCGCCAATCAATATAAATGTTTACATTTTGACGTACTGCACGGTGCCCTTTTAACGAATCCGACTGAAAATTGGCTAGAAAAGACTCAAGACATTGATCTTACTCTATCCCTATTTTTATGACTTTCCTTCAAAGGGCGTGGCTATTACGGTGCCGCAGAGTCTGATTATTCTCCGTGGCAACAAAAGTTCCTGCAAAATGATTCAGATGATCCATCTTCTGGAAATCTTTCACATTTGAGGATATTCAGGCCCTGAAGACGGCTGCCAACTTATTTTTGATCGCAGTGGTAGCGCCACCAACTGGTTAAAACAAATACAAATTATTTTCGTTGATGTTTTTCTCCGGGCAGGTTAACAAAATCTACCTTATATTTGCTCGGATGAGTGTTTAGGCCTTGAGCATGTCACAATACGAAAGTCTTTCGCCTTCTTCAGAGTGTCACATGATGGTGTCTTGTGACCCGTCTTTATCAGCTGATGTTCCATGAGGGCGTGACTTACCTGTCACAAGAATGAAGGCAAGTCACGCCCCCCGCTGTCCGTTCACTCCGCCAAGATGCTGGTCCAGGTGGTAGAGAGGATGAAGGCTCCCTTGTCTCTGTTCATGGTTTTTATGCCTCGCTTGCAGATCTCAATGGCCTCTCTGATCCAGCGCTGTTGTTTGTTCTCTTCTGTGCGGATGACCCTGCCCTTCTCCCGGTCCATGATGTGGTTTTCCCTTTTGCAGTGGTCAGTGATTGCTGATTTGTAATGTTCATGTTGTGCTTGTTCTTTTACTGCTCTGATTTTTTCATTTTTTTGACAGGTAAGTCACACCCTCATGGAACATCAGCTGATAAAGACGGGTCTCAAGACACCATCATGCGACACTCTGAAGAAGGCGAAAGACTCGCCGAAACATGTCAGGTAAAAAATTAACCTAAAACATAATTGTCTGCTTTTAATGAATCAGTCAAATATCAATAATAAGAAGACAAAATGAACCTAATACAAATAAATGAATGCTTAATAACTCCCCTGCACATGCTCCTAAAAATCCAAACCTTCACCTGTAAATAAAACGTCCCGACCTGAAGACATCTTAATGTTATTATTTTGTTATACACACAGTGCCGCCAAGTGGAATCAAAAATTTGTTTTTATTTTAATTTTCACGTACTGCACGGTGCCCTTTTGACGAATCCGACTGAAAATTAGTCAGAAAAGACTCAAGACAATGATCTTACTCTCTGCCGAATTTTGTGACGTTTTGGCAAAAGGCGTGGCTATTAAGGTGCTGAAAAGTCCGATTGTACTCTGTGGCAACAAAAGCTCCGGCAACATGACTCAGATGATCCTATCTTCTCGAAGTTGTACACATTTGAGGATACTTCAGCCCTGAAGACATCTACCAACTTATTTTACATCGTAGTAGTAGCGCCACCAACTGGTAAAAGCTAATACAAGTTATTTTCTTGGATGTTTTTCTCCGTGCAACTCAACAAGGTCGCCCTCATATATGCTCGGATGACTGTTTCGGCCATGAGGATGTCACAATACGAAATTCGTGATTTTTCGTGAAAAGTTGTGGGAGTGGCATTGCACTGTTCGGCAATAAAACAAAGCTGATTATGAGGTTCTAAATATGAACGACAACTCGTAAAACTTTACACACACATCAGGCCGAGCAAATTTATCAATATTTTATACGTTAGTTGTGCAGCTTTTTTGAAATGGCTCGCCATGGCCCTCGAGAAATGTTAAAAAAAAGCAGCTCTGGTTGAATGTTTCACCTCGCTTTTTGTAAATTTTATGGAGTACAGTGAACTCTCTGTTATCGCGGTTAATGGGGACCGAGACCATCCGCGAAAACTGAAAATCCGCGAAGTAGCGGCGCACCTTCAAAAATGCTTAAAAAAAATATACAATATATATAATAAATATATAAATATATATATATATATATATATATATATATATACGGGGAGAGAGAGAGTGAAATTCATGTTATAAAAAAAAAAACAAATTATTATTAAAACGTATTATTTTTTTATTCCCCAGCCATTCTTTTTGTATTTATTTAATTACTCCGACTTTTACCTGCTGGTACGCCGTCCGGTGTGCCCTGTGAAATGAAAGGTGGCATTCTTTATTTATTTATTCATTTATTCATTCATAACTGACAGCCTCGCGCTCCGCTCGTGCCCGGGCAGAAGAGGTGCTCCAATTTGGCTTAACTGTGACACACGCCCGTCCTCCTCCCCCGGAGCTTCCATTCGGTTAAACTTAGGGGCCGCTTGGCACCACCCGTGCCCGGGGAAGGTGCTCCTCTACGGCTTAACTGCCACGCACGCTGGCCGGAGCTCTGGTACGGTCCGAACCGCGCGAAACGTCGCCACCGATCGTGTCCGGGGGAACGTGCTCTTCTTCGTCCACTCTCCTCTTCGCCCACGCTCTTCTTCGGCGCACGCCGGCCGTCTAACCGCTCCAGCGCCCCGTCGTGCCGCTCGGCGAAACTACAATGCCCCCGAATATTTTTTAGACCCGCGAAGCACTGAACCCGCGAAAGGTGAACCGCGAAGTAGCGAGGGTTCACTGTATGTATAAGACCAAGACCTACAAAAAAGTCTATTGGAGCAATGAGCTAGGTTTTACAGGAAGTCGGCCATTTTGAATTTACTTAAAAGGGGGCGGGTCACCACAATGGACTTTGTGTAGAAATTATTATTGGGGCCCGAGCAGCGACCGCGGCGAGGTCCCTATTGTTTTTGTAGAAGATATTATTACTTTTATTATTATTATTATTATTATTATTAGGGTCTGAGCAGCGACCGCTGCGAAGTCCCTATTGTTTTTGTAGAAATTATTTTTATTATTATTTTTCCGATTGTTCGATCGCATTTTTGACCCCCGAAACATGCACAAAAACTCACCAAACTTGGCAGTCTCATCGGGCATGGCGAAAAATTTGATATTTTAACGTCTAATATGAACAGGAAGTGAGTTATGAATTTTTGAAAGTCCGACTTTTGCCCTTTTTTGCATGTTTACAGGGGTCATTCTTTTGCACCCTGATCCTAAAGGCTTCATCTGATTGCCTTAAAATTCTGTCTGTAGCATCTGAAGACCTGGCACAAACACTGGGGCTAAAATTTTTTGTTTCCGAAATACTATATGACGGGGGCGAGGCATCAAAGTTTTCACTTAAGATTTCCTTCGCCGCAATGGACAAAATGCTTAATAACTCTCCTGCACATGCTGCTAAAAATCCAAAACTTCACATGTACATAAAGAGTCTGTACCTGAAGACATCTATATATTTATATTCATTTATACACCTTGCGCCAATCAATATCATTTTTTACATTTTGACGTACTGCACGGTGCCCTTTTAACGAATCTGATTGAAAATTGGCTAGAAAAGACTCAAGACATTGATCTTACTCTATCCCTATTTTTGTGACTTTCCTTCGAAGGGCGTGGCTATTACGGTGCCGCAGAGTCTGATTATTCTCCGTGGCAACAAAAGTTCCTGCAAAATGATTCAGATGATCCATCTTCTCGAAATTTTTCACATTTGAGGATATTCAGGCCCTGAAGACGGCTGCCAACTTATTTTTGATCGCAGTGGTAGCGCCACCAACTGGTTAAAACAAATACAAATTATTTTCGTTGATTTTTTTCTCCGGGCAGGTTAACAAAATCTACCTTACATTTGCTTGGATGAGTGTTTAGGCCTTGAGGATGTCACAATACGAAAGTCTTTCGCCTTCTTCAGAGTGTCACATGATGGTGTCTTGTGGCCCGTCTTTATCAGCTGATGTTCCATGAGGGCGTGACTTACCTGTCACAAGAATGAAGGCAAGTCACGCCCCCCGCTGTCCGTTCACTCCGCCAAAATGCTGCTCCAGGTGGTAGAGAGGATGAAGGCTCCCTTGTCTCTGTTCATGGTTTTTATGCCTCGCTTGCAGATCTCAATGGCCTCTCTGATCCAGCGCTGTTGTTTGTTCTCTTCGGTGCGGATGACCCTGCCCTTCTCCCGGTCCATGATGTGGTTTTCCCTTTTGCAGTGGTCAGTGATTGCTGATTTGTAATGTTCATGTTGTGCTTGTTCTTTTACTGCTCTGATTTTTTCATTTTTTTGACAGGTAAGTCACACCCTCATGGAACATCAGCTGATAAAGACGGGTCTCAAGACACCATCATGCGACACTCTGAAGAAGGCAAAAGACTCGCCGAAACATGTCAGGTAAAAAATTAACCTAAAACATAATTGTCTGCTTTTAATGAATCAGTCAAATATCAATAATAAGAAGACAAAATGAACCTAATACAAATAAATGAATGCTTAATAACTCCCCTGCACATGCTCCTAAAAATCCAAACCTTCACCTGTAAATAAAACGTCCCGACCTGAAGACATCTTAATGTTATTATTTTGTTATACACACAGCGCCGCCAAGTGGAATCAAAAATTTGTTTTTATTTTAATTTTCACGTACTGCACGGTGCCCTTTTGACGAATCCGACTGAAAATTAGTCAGAAAAGACTCAAGACAATGATCTTACTCTCTGCCGAATTTTGTGACGTTTTGGCAAAAGGCGTGGCTATTAAGGTGCTGAAAAGTCCGATTGTACTCTGTGGCAACAAAAGCTCCGGCAACATGACTCAGATGATCCTATCTTCTCGAAGTTGTACACATTTGAGGATACTTCAGCCCTGAAGACATCTACCGACTTATTTTTCATCGTAGTAGTAGCGCCACCAACTGGTAAAAGCTAATACAAGTTATTTTCTTGGATGTTTTTCTCCGTGCAACTCAACAAGGTCGCCCTCATATATGCTCGGATGACTGTTTCGGCCATGAGGATGTCACAACACGAAATTAGTCCTTTTTCGTGAAAAGTTGTGGGAGTGGCATTGCACTGTTCGGCAATAAAACAACGCTGATTATGAGGTTCTAAATATGAACGACAACTCGTGAAACTTTACACACACATCAGGCCGAGCAAATTTATCAATATTTTATACGTTAGTTGTGCAGCTTTTTTGAAATGGCTCGCCATGGCCCTCGAGAAATGTTCAAAAAAGCAGCCCTGATTGAGTGTTTCACCTCGCTTTTTGTAAATTTTATGGAGTACAGTGAACCCTCGGTTATCGCGGTTAATGGGGACCGAGACCACCCGCGAAAACTGAAAATCCGCGAAGTAGCGGCGCACCTTCAGAAATCCTTAAAAAAAATATACAATATATATAATAAATATATATATATATATATATATATATATATATATATATATATATATATATATATATACGGGGAGAGAGAGAGTGAAATTCATTTTATAACAAAAAAACCAAATTATTATTAAAACGTATTATTTTTTTATTCCCCAGCCATTCTTTTTGTATTTATTTAATTACTCCGACTTTTACCTGCTGGTACGCCGTCCGGTGTGCCCTGTGAAATGAAAGGTGGCATTCTTTATTTATTTATTCATTTATTCATTCATAACTGACAGCCTCGCGCTCCGCTCGTGCCCGGGCGGAAGAGGTGCTCCAATTCGGCTTAACTGTGACACACGCCCGCCCTCCTCCCCCGGAACTTCCATTCGGTTAAACTTAGGGGCCGCTTGGCACCGCCCGTGCCCGGGGAAGGTGCTCCTCTTCGGCTTACTGTGACGCGAGCATGCCCTCCTCCTCCGGAGCTTCCATTCAGTTAAACTTAGGGGCCGCTTGGAACCGCCCGTGCCCGGGGAAGGTGCTCCTCTTCGGCTTACTGTGACGCGAGCATGCCCTCCTCCTCCGGAGCTTCCATTCGGTTAAACTTAGGGGCCGCTTGGAACCGCCCGTGCCCGGGGAAGGTGCTCCTCTTCGGCTTACTGTGACGCGAGCATGCCCTCCTCCTCCGGAGCTTCCATTCGGTTAAACTTAGGGGCCGCTTGGCACCGCCCGTGCCCGGGGAAGGTGCTCCTCTACGGCTTAACTGCCACGCACGCCGGCCGGAGCTCTGGTACGGTCCGAACCGCGCGAAACGTCGCCACCGATCGTGTCCGGGAGAACGTGCTCTTCTTCGTCCACTCTCCTCTTCGCCCACGCTCTTCTTCGGCGCACGCCGGCCGTCTAACCGCTCCAGCGCCCCGTCGTGCCGCTCGGCGAAACTACAATGCCCCCGAATATTTTTTAGACCCGCGAAGCACTGAACCCGCGAAAGGTGAACCGCGAAGTAGCGAGGGTTCACTGTATGTATAAGACCAAGACCTACAAAAAAGTCTCTTGGAGCAATGAGCTAGGTTTTACAGGAAGTCGGCCATTTTGAATTTACTTAAAAGGGGGCGGGTCACCACAATGGACTTTGTGTAGAAATTATTATTGGGGCCCGAGCAGCGACGGCGACGAGGTCCCTATTGTTTTTGTAGAAATTATTATTAGGGCCTGAGCAGCGACCGCTACGAGGTCCCCATTGTTTTTGTGGAAATTATTATTATTTTTATTATTATTATTATTAGGGCCCGAGCAGTGACCGCTGCGAGGTCCCTATTGTTTTTCTAGAAATTGTTATTAGGGCCCGAGCTGCGACGGCTGCGAGGTCCCTATTGTTTTTGTAGAAAATATTATTACTTTTATTATTATTAATATTATTATTATTATTATTAGGGCCTGAGCAGCGACCGCTGCGAAGTCCCTATTGTTTTTGTAGAAATTATTATTATTATTATTTTTCCGATTGTTCGATCGCATTTTTGACCCCCGAAACATGCACAAAAACTCACCAAACTTGGCAGTCTCATCGGGCATGGCGAAAAATTTGATATTTTAACGTCTAATATGAACAGGAAGTGAGTTATGAATTTTTGAAAGTCCGACTTTTGCCCTTTTTTGCATGTTTACAGGGGTCATTCTTTTGCACCCTGATCCTAAAGGCTTCATCTGATTGCCTTAAAATTCTGTCTGTAGCATCTGAAGACCTGGGACAAACACTGGGGCTAAAATTTTTTGTTTCCGAAATACTATATGACGGGGGCGGGGCTTCAAAGTTTTCACTTAAGATTTCCTTCGCCGCAATGGACAAAATGCTTAATAACACTCCTGCACATGCTGCTAAAAATCCAAAACTTCACATGTACATAAAAAGTCTGTACCTGAAGACATCTATATGTTTATATTCAGTTATACACCTTGCGCCAATCAATATCATTTTTTACATTTTGACGTACTGCACGGTGCCCTTTTAACGAATCTGATTGAAAATTGGCTAGAAAAGACTCAAGACATTGATCTTACTCTATCCCTATTTTTGTGACTTTCCTTCGAAGGGCGTGGCTATTACGGTGCCGCAGAGTCTGATTATTCTCTGTGGCAACAAAAGTTCCTGCAAAATGATTCAGATGATCCATCTTCTCGAAATTTTTCACATTTGAGGATATTCAGGCCCTGAAGACGGCTGCCAACTTATTTTTGATCGCAGTGGTAGCGCCACCAACTGGTTAAAACAAATACAAATTATTTTCGTTGATGTTTTTCTCCGGGCAGGTGAACAAAATCTACCTTATATTTGCTCGGATGAGTGTTTAGGCCTTGAGCATGTCACAATACGAAAGTCTTTCGCCTTCTTCAGAGTGTCACATGATGCTGTCTTGTGACCCGTCTTTATCAGCTGATGTTCCATGAGGGCGTGACTTACCTGTCACAAGAATGAAGGCAAGTCACGCCCCCCGCTGTCCGTTCACTCCGCCAAGATGCTGGTCCAGGTGGTAGAGAGGATGAAGGCTCCCTTGTCTCTGTTCATGGTTTTTATGCCTCGCTTGCAGATCTCAATGGCCTCTCTGATCCAGCGCTGTTGTTTGTTCTCTTCTGTGCGGATGACCCTGCCCTTCTCCCGGTCCATGATGTGGTTTTCCCTTTTGCAGTGGTCAGTGATTGCTGATTTGTAATGTTCATGTTGTGCTTGTTCTTTTACTGCTCTGATTTTTTTCATTTTTTTGACAGGTAAGTCACACCCTCATGGAACATCAGCTCAAGACACCATAATGCGACACTCTGAAGAAGGCGAAAGACTCGCCGAAACATGTCAGGTAAAAAATTAACCTAAAACATAATTGTCTGCTTTTAATGAATCAGTCAAATATCAATAATAAGAAGACAAAATGAACCTAATACAAATAAATGAATGCTTAATAACTCCCCTGCAGATGCTCCTAAAAATCCAAACCTTCACCTGTAAATAAAACGTCCCGACCTGAAGACATCGTAATGTTATTATTTTGTTATACACACAGTGCCGCCAAGTGGAATCAAAAATTTGTTTTTATTTTAATTTTCACGTACTGCACGGTGCCCTTTTGACGAATCCGACTGAAAATTAGTCAGAAAAGACTCAAGACAATGATCTTACTCTCTGCCGAATTTTGTGACGTTTTGGCAAAAGGCGTGGCTATGAAGGTGCTGAAAAGTCCGATTGTACTCTGTGGCAACAAAAGCTCCGGCAACATGACTCAGATGATCCTATCTTCTCGAAGTTGTACACATTTGAGGATACTTTAGCCCTGAAGACAGCTACCGACTTATTTTACATCGTAGTAGTAGCGCCACCAACTGGTAAAAGCTAATACAAGTTATTTTCTTGGATGTTTTTCTCCGTGCAACTCAACAAGGTCGCCCTCATATATGCTCGGATGACTGTTTCGGCCATGAGGATGTCACAATACGAAATTCGTCCTTTTTCGTGAAAAGTTGTGGGAGTGGCATTGCACTGTTCGGCAATAAAACAAAGCTGATTATGAGGTTCTAAATATGAACGACAACTCGTAAAACTTTACACACACATCAGGCCGAGCAAATTTATCAATATTTTATACGTTAGTTGTGCAGCTTTTTTGAAATGGCTCGCCATGGCCCTCGAGAAATGTTAAAAAAAGCAGCTCTGGTTGAGTGTTTCACCTCGCTTTTTGTAAATTTTATGGAGTACAGTGAACCCTCGGTTATCGCGGTTAATGGGGACCGAGACCACCCGCGAAAACTGAAAATCCGCGAAGTAGCGGCGCACCTTCAAAAATGCTTAAAAAAAATATACAATATATATAATAATATATATATATATATATATATATATATATATATATATATATATATATATATATACGGGGAGAGAGAGAGTGAAATTCATGTTATAACAAAAAAACCAAATTATTATTAAAACGTATTATTTTTTTATTCCCCAGCCATTCTTTTAGTATTTATTTAATTACTCCGACTTTTACCTGCTGGTACGCCGTCCGGTTTGCCCTGTGAAATGAAAGGTGGCATTCTTTATTTATTTATTCATTTATTCATTCATAACTGACAGCCTCGCGCTCCGCTCGTGCCCGGGTAGAAGAGGTGCTCCAATTTGGCTTAACTGTGACACACGCCCGCCCTCCTCCCCCGGAGCTTCCATTCGGTTAAACTTAGGGGCCGCTTGGCACCGCCCGTGCCCGGGGAAGGTGCTCCTCTTCGGCTTACTGTGACGCGAGCATGCCCTCCTCCTCCGGAGCTTCCATTCGGTTAAACTTAGGGGCCGCTTGGAACCGCCCGTGCCCGGGGAAGGTGCTCCTCTACGGCTTAACTGCCACGCACGCCGGCCGGAGCTCTGGTACGGTCCGAACCGCGCGAAACGTCGCCACCGATCGTGTCCGGGGGAACGTGCTCTTCTTCGTCCACTCTCCTCTTCGCCCACGCTCTTCTTCGGCGCACGCCGGCCGTCTAACCGCTCCAGCGCCCCGTCGTGCCGCTCGGCGAAACTACAATGCCCCCGAATATTTTTTAGACCCGCGAAGCACTGAACCCGCGAAAGGTGAACCGCGAAGTAGCGAGGGTTCACTGTATGTATAAGACCAAGACCTACAAAAAAGTCTCTTGGAGCAATGAGCTAGGTTTTACAGGAAGTCGGCCATTTTGAATTTACTTAAAAGGGGGCGGGTCACCACAATGGACTTTGTGTAGAAATTATTATTGGGGCCCGAGCAGCGACCGCGGCGAGGTCCCTATTGTTTTTGTAGAAATTATTATTATTATTATTTTTCCGATTGTTCGATCGCATTTTTGACCCCTGAAACATGCACAAAAACTCACCAAACTTGGCAGTCTCATCGGGCATGGCGAAAAATTTGATATTTTAACGTCTAATATGAACAGGAAGTGAGTTATGAATTTTTGAAAGTCCGACTTTTGCCCTTTTTTGCATGTTTACAGGGGTCATTCTTTTGCACCCTGATCCTAAAGGCTTCATCTGATTGCCTTAAAATTCTGTCTGTAGCATCTGAAGACCTGGGACAAACACTGGGGCTAAAATTTTTTGTTTCCGAAATACTATATGACGGGGGCGGGGCTTCAAAGTTTTCACTTAAGATTTCCTTCGCCGCAATGGACAAAATGCTTAATAACTCTCCTGCACATGCTGCTAAAAATCCAAAACTTCACATGTACATAAAGAGTCTGTACCTGAAGACATCTATATGTTTATATTCAGTTATACACCTTGCGCCAATCAATATCATTTTTTACATTTTGACGTACTGCATGGTGCCCTTTTAACGAATCCGATTGAAAATTGGCTAGAAGAGACTCAAGACATTGATCTTACTCTATCCCTATTTTTATGACTTTCCTTCAAAGGGCGTGGCTATTACGGTGCCGCAGAGTCTGATTATTCTCCGTGGCAACAAAAGTTCCTGCAAAATGATTCAGATGATCCATCTTCTGGAAATCTTTCACATTTGAGGATATTCAGGCCCTGAAGACGGCTGCCAACTTATTTTTGATCGCAGTGGTAGCGCCACCAACTGGTTAAAACAAATACAAATTATTTTCGTTGATGTTTTTCTCCGGGCAGGTGAACAAAATCTACCTTATATTTGCTCGGATGAGTGTTTAGGCCTTGAGCATGTCACAATACAAAAGTCTTTCGCCTTCTTCAGAGTGTCACATGATGCTGTCTTGTGACCCGTCTTTATCAGCTGATGTTCCATGAGGGCGTGACTTACCTGTCACAAGAATGAAGGCAAGTCACGCCCCCCGCTGTCCGTTCACTCCGCCAAGATGCTGGTCCAGGTGGTAGAGAGGATGAAGGCTCCCTTGTCTCTGTTCATGGTTTTTATGCCTCGCTTGCAGATCTCAATGGCCTCTCTGATCCAGCGCTGTTGTTTGTTCTCTTCTGTGCGGATGACCCTGCCCTTCTCCCGGTCCATGATGTGGTTTTCCCTTTTGCAGTGGTCAGTGATTGCTGATTTGTAATGTTCATGTTGTGTTTGTTCTTTTACTGCTCTGATTTTTTCATTTTTTTGACAGGTAAGTCACACCCTCATGGAACATCAGCTGATAAAGACGGGTCTCAAGACACCATCATGCGACACTCTGAAGAAGGCGAAAGACTCGCCGAAACATGTCAGGTAAAAAATTAACCTAAAACATAATTGTCTGCTTTTAATGAATCAGTCAAATATCAATAATAAGAAGACAAAATGAACCTAATACAAATAAATGAATGCTTAATAACTCCCCTGCACATGCTCCTAAAAATCCAAACCTTCACCTGTAAATAAAACGTCCCGACCTGAAGACATCTTAATGTTATTATTTTGTTATACACACAGTGCCGCCAAGTGGAATCAAAAATTTTTTTTAATTTTAATTTTCACGTACTGCACGGTGCCCTTTTGACGAATCCGACTGAAAATTAGTCAGAAAAGACTCAAGACAATGATCTTACTCTCTGCCGAATTTTGTGACGTTTTTGCAAAAGGCGTGGCTATTAAGGTGCTGAAAAGTCCGATTGTACTCTGTGGCAACAAAAGCTCCGGCAACATGACTCAGATGATCCTATCTTCTCGAAGTTGTACACATTTGAGGATACTTCAGCCCTGAAGACATCTACCAACTTATTTTACATCGTAGTAGTAGCGCCACCAACTGGTAAAAGCTAATACAAGTTATTTTCTTGGATGTTTTTCTCCGTGCAACTCAACAAGGTCGCCCTCATATATGCTCGGATGACTGTTTCGGCCATGAGGATGTCACAATACGAAATTAGTCCTTTTTCGTGAAAAGTTGTGGGAGTGGCATTGCACTGTTCGGCAATAAAACAACGCTGATTATGAGGTTCTAAATATGAACGACAACTCGTGAAACTTTACACACACATGAGGCCGAGCAAATTTATCAATATTTTATACGTTAGTTGTGCAGCTTTTTTGAAATGGCTCGCCATGGCCCTCGAGAAATGTTAAAAAAAAGCAGCTCTGGTTGAGTGTTTCACCTCGCTTTTTGTAAATTTTATGGAGTACAGTGAACCCTCGGTTATCGCGGTTAATGGGGACCGAGACCACCCGCGAAAACTGAAAATCCGCGAAGTAGCGGCGCACCTTCAAAAATGCTTAAAAAAAATATACAATATATATAATAAATATATAATATATATATATATATATATATATATATATATATATATATATATATATATATATATATATATATATATATATATATATATATATATATATATACGGGGAGAGAGAGAGTGAAATTCATGTTATAACAAAAAAACCAAATTATTATTAAAACGTATTATTTTTTTATTCCCCAGCCATTCTTTTTGTATTTATTTAATTACTCCGACTTTTACCTGCTGGTACGCCATCCGGTGTGCCCTGTGAAATGAAAGGTGGCATTCTTTATTTATTTATTCATTTATTCATTCATAACTGACAGCCTCGCGCTCCGCTCGTGCCCGGGCAGAAGAGGTGCTCCAATTTGGCTTAACTGTGACACACGCCCGTCCTCCTCCCCCGGAGCTTCCATTCGGTTAAACTTAGGGGCCGCTTGGCACCGCCCGTGCCCGGGGAAGGTGCTCCTCTTCGGCTTACTGTGACGCGAGCATGCCCTCCTCCTCCGGAGCTTCCATTCGGTTAAACTTAGGGGCCGCTTGGAACCGCCCGTGCCCGGGGAAGGTGCTCCTCTTCGGCTTACTGTGACGCGAGCATGCCCTCCTCCTCCGGAGCTTCCATTCGGTTAAACTTAGGGGCCGCTTGGAACCGCCCGTGCCCGGGGAAGGTGCTCCTCTTCGGCTTACTGTGACGCGAGCATGCCCTCCTCCTCCGGAGCTTCCATTCGGTTAAACTTAGGGGCCGCTTGGCACCGCCCGTGCCCGGGGAAGGTGCTCCTCTACGGCTTAACTGCCACGCACGCTGGCCGGAGCTCTGGTACGGTCCGAACCGCGCGAAACGTCGCCACCGATCGTGTCCGGGGGAACGTGCTCTTCTTCGTCCACTCTCCTCTTCGCCCACGCTCTTCTTCGGCGCACGCCGGCCGTCTAACCGCTCCAGCGCCCCGTCGTGCCGCTCGGTGAAACTACAATGCCCCCGAATATTTTTTAGACCCGCGAAGCACTGAACCCGCGAAAGGTGAACCGCGAAGTAGCGAGGGTTCACTGTATGTATAAGACCAAGACCTACAAAAAAGTCTCTTGGAGCAATGAGCTAGGTTTTACAGGAAGTCGGCCATTTTGAATTTACTTAAAAGGGGGCGGGTCACCACAATGGACTTTGTGTAGAAATTATTATTGGGGCCCGAGCAGCGACCGCGGCGAGGTCCCTATTGTTTTTGTAGAAAATATTATTACTTTTATTATTATTATTATTATTATTATTAGGGCCTGAGCAGCGACCGCTGCGAAGTCCCTATTGTTTTTGTAGAAATTATTATTATTATTATTTTTCGGATTGTTCGATCGCATTTTTGACCCCCGAAACATGCACAAAAACTCACCAAACTTGGCAGTCTCATCGGGCATGGCGAAAAATTTGATATTTTAACGTCTAATATGAACAAGAAGTGAGTTATGAATTTTTGAAAGTCCGACTTTTGCCCTTTTTTGCATGTTTACAGGGGTCATTCTTTTGCACCCTGATCCTAAAGGCTTCATCTGATTGCCTTAAAATTATGTCTGTAGCATCTGAAGACCTGGGACAAACACTGGGGCTAAAATTTTTTGTTTCCGAAATACTATATGACGGGGGCGGGGCATCAAAGTTTTCACTTAAGATTTCCTTCGCCGCAATGGACAAAATGCTTAATAACTCTCCTGCACATGCTGCTAAAAATCCAAAACTTCACATGTACATAAAGAGTCTGTACCTGAAGACATCTATATGTTTATATTCAGTTATACACCTTGCGCCAATCAATATCATTTTTTACATTTTGACGTACTGCACGGTGCCCTTTTAACGAATCTGATTGAAAATTGGCTAGAAAAGACTCAAGACATTGATCTTACTCTATCCCTATTTTTGTGACTTTCCTTCGAAGGGCGTGGCTATTACGGTGCCGCAGAGTCTGATTATTCTCCGTGGCAACAAAAGTTCCTGCAAAATGATTCAGATGATCCATCTTCTCGAAATTTTTCACATTTGAGGATATTCAGGCCCTGAAGACGGCTGCCAACTTATTTTTGATCGCAGTGGTAGCGCCACCAACTGGTTAAAACAAATACAAATTATTTTCGTTGATTTTTTTCTCCGGGCAGGTTAACAAAATCTACCTTACATTTGCTCGGATGAGTGTTTAGGCCTTGAGGATGTCACAATACGAAAGTCTTTCGCCTTCTTCAGAGTGTCACATGATGGTGTCTTGTGGCCCGTCTTTATCAGCTGATGTTCCATGAGGGCGTGACTTACCTGTCACAAGAATGAAGGCAAGTCACGCCCCCCGCTGTCCGTTCACTCCGCCAAAATGCTGCTCCAGGTGGTAGAGAGGATGAAGGCTCCCTTGTCTCTGTTCATGGTTTTTATGCCTCGCTTGCAGATCTCAATGGCCTCTCTGATCCAGCGCTGTTGTTTGTTCTCTTCGGTGCGGATGACCCTGCCCTTCTCCCGGTCCATGATGTGGTTTTCCCTTTTGCAGTGGTCAGTGATTGCTGATTTGTAATGTTCATGTTGTGCTTGTTCTTTTACTGCTCTGATTTTTTCATTTTTTTGACAGGTAAGTCACACCCTCATGGAACATCAGCTGATAAAGACGGGTCTCAAGACACCATCATGCGACACTCTGAAGAAGGCAAAAGTCTCGCCGAAACATGTCAGGTAAAAAATTAACCTAAAACATAATTGTCTGCTTTTAATGAATCAGTCAAATATCAATAATAAGAAGACAAAATGAACCTAATACAAATAAATGAATGCTTAATAACTCCCCTGCACATGCTCCTAAAAATCCAAACCTTCACCTGTAAATAAAACGTCCCGACCTGAAGACATCTTAATGTTATTATTTTGTTATACACACAGCGCCGCCAAGTGGAATCAAAAATTTGTTTTTATTTTAATTTTCACGTACTGCACGGTGCCCTTTTGACGAATCCGACTGAAAATTAGTCAGAAAAGACTCAAGACAATGATCTTACTCTCTGCCGAATTTTGTGACGTTTTGGCAAAAGGCGTGGCTATTACGGTGCTGAAAAGTCCGATTGTACTCTGTGGCAACAAAAGCTCCGGCAACATGACTCAGATGATCCTATCTTCTCGAAGTTGTACACATTTGAGGATACTTCAGCCCTGAAGACATCTACCGACTTATTTTTCATCGTAGTAGTAGCGCCACCAACTGGTAAAAGCTAATACAAGTTATTTTCTTGGATGTTTTTCTCCGTGCAACTCAACAAGGGCGCCCTCATATATGCTCGGATGACTGTTTCGGCCATGAGGATGTCACAATACGAAATTAGTCCTTTTTCGTGAAAAGTTGTGGGAGTGGCATTGCACTGTTCGGCAATAAAACAACGCTGATTATGAGGTTCTAAATATGAACGACAACTCGTGAAACTTTACACACACATCAGGCCGAGCAAATTTATCAATATTTTATACGTTAGTTGTGCAGCTTTTTTGAAATGGCTCGCCATGGCCCTCGAGAAATGTTCAAAAAAGCAGCCCTGATTGAGTGTTTCACCTCGCTTTTTGTAAATTTTATGGAGTACAGTGAACCCTCGGTTATCGCGGTTAATGGGGACCGAGACCACCCGCGAAAACTGAAAATCCGCGAAGTAGCGGCGCACCTTCAAAAATGCTTAAAAAAAATATACAATATATATAATAAATATATATATATATATATATATATATATATATATATATATATATATATATATACGGGGAGAGAGAGAGTGAAATTCATTTTATAACAAAAAAACCAAATTATTATTAAAACGTATTATTTTTTTATTCCCCAGCCATTCTTTTTGTATTTATTTAATTACTCCGACTTTTACCTGCTGGTACGCCGTCCGGTGTGCCCTGTGAAATGAAAGGTGGCATTCTTTATTTATTTATTCATTTATTCATTCATAACTGACAGCCTCGCGCTCCGCTCGTGCCCGGGCGGAAGAGGTGCTCCAATTCGGCTTAACTGTGACACACGCCCGCCCTCCTCCCCCGGAACTTCCATTCGGTTAAACTTAGGGGCCGCTTGGCACCGCCCGTGCCCGGGGAAGGTGCTCCTCTTCGGCTTACTGTGACGCGAGCATGCCCTCCTCCTCCGGAGCTTCCATTCAGTTAAACTTAGGGGCCGCTTGGAACCGCCCGTGCCCGGGGAAGGTGCTCCTCTTCGGCTTACTGTGACGCGAGCATGCCCTCCTCCTCCGGAGCTTCCATTCGGTTAAACTTAGGGGCCGCTTGGAACCGCCCGTGCCCGGGGAAGGTGCTCCTCTTCGGCTTACTGTGACGCGAGCATGCCCTCCTCCTCCGGAGCTTCCATTCGGTTAAACTTAGGGGCCGCTTGGCACCGCCCGTGCCCGGGGAAGGTGCTCCTCTACGGCTTAACTGCCACGCACGCCGGCCGGAGCTCTGGTACGGTCCGAACCGCGCGAAACGTCGCCACCGATCGTGTCCGGGAGAACGTGCTCTTCTTCGTCCACTCTCCTCTTCGCCCACGCTCTTCTTCGGCGCACGCCGGCCGTCTAACCGCTCCAGCGCCCCGTCGTGCCGCTCGGCGAAACTACAATGCCCCCGAATATTTTTTAGACCCGCGAAGCACTGAACCCGCGAAAGGTGAACCGCGAAGTAGCGAGGGTTCACTGTATGTATAAGACCAAGACCTACAAAAAAGTCTCTTGGAGCAATGAGCTAGGTTTTACAGGAAGTCGGCCATTTTGAATTTACTTAAAAGGGGGCGGGTCACCACAATGGACTTTGTGTAGAAATTATTATTGGGGCCCGAGCAGCGACGGCGGCGAGGTCCCTATTGTTTTTGTAGAAATTATTATTAGGGCCTGAGCAGCGACCGCTACGAGGTCCCCATTGTTTTTGTGGAAATTATTATTATTTTTATTATTATTATTATTAGGGCCCGAGCAGTGACCGCTGCGAGGTCCCTATTGTTTTTCTAGAAATTGTTATTAGGGCCCGAGCTGCGACGGCTGCGAGGTCCCTATTGTTTTTGTAGAAAATATTATTACTTTTATTATTATTAATATTATTATTATTATTATTAGGGCCTGAGCAGCGACCGCTGCGAAGTCCCTATTGTTTTTGTAGAAATTATTATTATTATTATTTTTCCGATTGTTCGATCGCATTTTTGACCCCCGAAACATGCACAAAAACTCACCAAACTTGGCAGTCTCATCGGGCATGGCGAAAAATTTGATATTTTAACGTCTAATATGAACAGGAAGTGAGTTATGAATTTTTGAAAGTCCGACTTTTGCCCTTTTTTGCATGTTTACAGGGGTCATTCTTTTGCACCCTGATCCTAAAGGCTTCATCTGATTGCCTTAAAATTCTGTCTGTAGCATCTGAAGACCTGGGACAAACACTGGGGCTAAAATTTTTTGTTTCCGAAATACTATATGACGGGGGCGGGGCTTCAAAGTTTTCACTTAAGATTTCCTTCGCCGCAATGGACAAAATGCTTAATAACTCTCCTGCACATGCTGCTAAAAATCCAAAACTTCACATGTACATAAAAAGTCTGTACCTGAAGACATCTATATGTTTATATTCAGTTATACACCTTGCGCCAATCAATATCATTTTTTACATTTTGACGTACTGCACGGTGCCCTTTTAACGAATCTGATTGAAAATTGGCTAGAAAAGACTCAAGACATTGATCTTACTCTATCCCTGTTTTTGTGACTTTCCTTCGAAGGGCGTGGCTATTACGGTGCCGCAGAGTCTGATTATTCTCCGTGGCAACAAAAGTTCCTGCAAAATGATTCAGATGATCCATCTTCTCGAAATTTTTCACATTTGAGGATATTCAGGCCCTGAAGACGGCTGCCAACTTATTTTTGATCGCAGTGGTAGCGCCACCAACTGGTTAAAACAAATACAAATTATTTTCGTTGATGTTTTTCTCCGGGCAGGTGAACAAAATCTACCTTATATTTGCTCGGATGAGTGTTTAGGCCTTGAGCATGTCACAATACGAAAGTCTTTCGCCTTCTTCAGAGTGTCACATGATGCTGTCTTGTGACCCGTCTTTATCAGCTGATGTTCCATGAGGGCGTGACTTACCTGTCACAAGAATGAAGGCAAGTCACGCCCCCCGCTGTCCGTTCACTCCGCCAAGATGCTGGTCCAGGTGGTAGAGAGGATGAAGGCTCCCTTGTCTCTGTTCATGGTTTTTATGCCTCGCTTGCAGATCTCAATGGCCTCTCTGATCCAGCGCTGTTGTTTGTTCTCTTCTGTGCGGATGACCCTGCCCTTCTCCCGGTCCATGATGTGGTTTTCCCTTTTGCAGTGGTCAGTGATTGCTGATTTGTAATGTTCATGTTGTGCTTGTTCTTTTACTGCTCTGATTTTTTTCATTTTTTTGACAGGTAAGTCACACCCTCATGGAACATCAGCTCAAGACACCATCATGCGACACTCTGAAGAAGGCGAAAGACTCGCCGAAACATGTCAGGTAAAAAATTAACCTAAAACATAATTGTCTGCTTTTAATGAATCAGTCAAATATCAATAATAAGAAGACAAAATGAACCTAATACAAATAAATGAATGCTAAATAACTCCCCTGCACATGCTCCTAAAAATCCAAACCTTCACCTGTAAATAAAACGTCCCGACCTGAAGACATCGTAATGTTATTATTTTGTTATACACACAGTGCCGCCAAGTGGAATCAAAAATTTGTTTTTATTTTAATTTTCACGTACTGCACGGTGCCCTTTTGACGAATCCGACTGAAAATTAGTCAGAAAAGACTCAAGACAATGATCTTACTCTCTGCCGAATTTTGTGACGTTTTGGCAAAAGGCGTGGCTATTAAGGTGCTGAAAAGTCCGATTGTACTCTGTGGCAACAAAAGCTCCGGCAACATGACTCAGATGATCCTATCTTCTCGAAGTTGTACACATTTGAGGATACTTCAGCCCTGAAGACATCTACCAACTTATTTTACATCGTAGTAGTAGTGCCACCAACTGGTAAAAGCTAATACAAGTTATTTTCTTGGATGTTTTTCTCCGTGCAACTCAACAAGGTCGCCCTCATATATGCTCGGATGACTGTTTCGGCCATGAGGATGTCACAATACGAAATTCGTCCTTTTTCGTGAAAAGTTGTGGGAGTGGCATTGCACTGTTCGGCAATAAAACAAAGCTGATTATGAGGTTCTAAATATGAACGACAACTCGTAAAACTTTACACACACATCAGGCCGAGCAAATTTATCAATATTTTATACGTTAGTTGTGCAGCTTTTTTGAAATGGCTCGCCATGGCCCTCGAGAAATGTTAAAAAAAGCAGCTCTGGTTGAGTGTTTCACCTCGCTTTTTGTAAATTTTATGGAGTACAGTGAACCCTCGGTTATCGCGGTTAACGGGGACCGAGACCACCCGCGAAAACTGAAAATCCGCGAAGTAGCGGCGCACCTTCAAAAATGCTTAAAAAAAATAAACAATATATATAATAAATATATATATATATATATATATATATATATATATATATATATATATATATATATATATATATATATATATATACGGGGAGAGAGAGAGTGAAATTCATGTTATAACAAAAAAACCAAATTATTATTAAAACGTATTATTTTTTTCTTCCCCAGCCATTCTTTTAGTATTTATTTAATTACTCCGACTTTTACCTGCTGGTACGCCGTCCGGTGTGCCCTGTGAAATGAAAGGTGGCATTCTTTATTTATTTATTCATTTATTCATTCATAACTGACAGCCTCGCGCTCCGCTCGTGCCCGGGCAGAAGAGGTGCTCCAATTTGGCTTAACTGTGACACACGCCCGCCCTCCTCCCCCGGAGCTTCCATTCGGTTAAACTTAGGGGCCGCTTGGCACCGCCCGTGCCCGGGGAAGGTGCTCCTCTTCGGCTTACTGTGACGCGAGCATGCCCTCCTCCTCCGGAGCTTCCATTCGGTTAAACTTAGGGGCCGCTTGGAACCGCCCGTGCCCGGGGAAGGTGCTCCTCTACGGCTTCACTGCCACGCACGCCGGCCGGAGCTCTGGTACGGTCCGAACCGCGCGAAACGTCGCCACCGATCGTGTCCGGGGGAACGTGCTCTTCTTCGTCCACTCTCCTCTTCGCCCACGCTCTTCTTCGGCGCACGCCGGCCGTCTAACCGCTCCAGCGCCCCGTCGTGCCGCTCGGCGAAACTACAATGCCCCCGAATATTTTTTAGACCCGCGAAGCACTGAACCCGCGAAAGGTGAACCGCGAAGTAGCGAGGGTTCACTGTATGTATAAGACCAAGACCTACAAAAAAGTCTCTTGGAGCAATGAGCTAGGTTTTACAGGAAGTCGGCCATTTTGAATTTACTTAAAAGGGGGCGGGTCACCACAATGGACTTTGTGTAGAAATTATTATTGGGGCCCGAGCAGCGACCGCGGCGAGGTCCCTATTGTTTTTGTAGAAAACATTATTACTTTTATTATTATTATTATTATTATTATTAGGGCCTGAGCAGCGACCGCTGCGAAGTCCCTATTGTTTTTGTAGAAATTATTATTATTATTATTTTTCCGATTGTTCGATCGCATTTTTGACCCCCGAAACATGCACAAAAACTCACCAAACTTGGCAGTCTCATCGGGCATGGCGAAAAATTTGATATTTTAACGTCTAATATGAACAGGAAGTGAGTTATGAATTTTTGAAAGTCCGACTTTTGCCCTTTTTTGCATGTTTACAGGGGTCATTCTTTTGCACCCTGATCCTAAAGGCTTCATCTGATTGCCTTAAAATTCTGTCTGTAGCATCTGAAGACCTGGGACAAACACTGGGGCTAAAATTTTTTGTTTCCGAAATACTACATGACGGGGGCGGGGCTTCAAAGTTTTCACTTAAGATTTCCTTCGCCGCAATGGACAAAATGCTTAATAACTCTCCTGCACATGCTGCTAAAAATCCAAAACTTCACATGTACATAAAGAGTCTGTACCTGAAGACATCTATATGTTTATATTCAGTTATACACCTTGCGCCAATCAATATCATTTTTTACATTTTGACGTACTGCATGGTGCCCTTTTAACGAATCCGATTGAAAATTGGCTAGAAAAGACTCAAGACATTGATCTTACTCTATCCCTATTTTTATGACTTTCCTTCAAAGGGCGTGGCTATTACGGTGCCGCAGAGTCTGATTATTCTCCGTGGCAACAAAAGTTCCTGCAAAATGATTCAGATGATCCATCTTCTGGAAATCTTTCACATTTGAGGATATTCAGGCCCTGAAGACGGCTGCCAACTTATTTTTGATCGCAGTGGTAGCGCCACCAACTGGTTAAAACAAATACAAATTATTTTCGTTGATGTTTTTCTCCGGGCAGGTGAACAAAATCTACCTTATATTTGCTCGGATGAGTGTTTAGGCCTTGAGCATGTCACAATACAAAAGTCTTTCGCCTTCTTCAGAGTGTCACATGATGCTGTCTTGTGACCCGTCTTTATCAGCTGATGTTCCATGAGGGCGTGACTTACCTGTCACAAGAATGAAGGCAAGTCACGCCCCCCGCTGTCCGTTCACTCCGCCAAGATGCTGGTCCAGGTGGTAGAGAGGATGAAGGCTCCCTTGTCTCTGTTCATGGTTTTTATGCCTCGCTTGCAGATCTCAATGGCCTCTCTGATCCAGCGCTGTTGTTTGTTCTCTTCTGTGCGGATGACCCTGCCCTTCTCCCGGTCCATGATGTGGTTTTCCCTTTTGCAGTGGTCAGTGATTGCTGATTTGTAATGTTCATGTTGTGTTTGTTCTTTTACTGCTCTGATTTTTTCATTTTTTTGACAGGTAAGTCACACCCTCATGGAACATCAGCTGATAAAGACGGGTCTCAAGACACCATCATGCGACACTCTGAAGAAGGCGAAAGACTCGCCGAAACATGTCAGGTAAAAAATTAACCTAAAACATAATTGTCTGCTTTTAATGAATCAGTCAAATATCAATAATAAGAAGACAAAATGAACCTAATACAAATAAATGAATGCTTAATAACTCCCCTGCACATGCTCCTAAAAATCCAAACCTTCACCTGTAAATAAAACGTCCCGACCTGAAGACATCTTAATGTTATTATTTTGTTATACACACAGTGCCGCCAAGTGGAATCAAAAATTTTTTTTAATTTTAATTTTCACGTACTGCACGGTGCCCTTTTGACGAATCCGACTGAAAATTAGTCAGAAAAGACTCAAGACAATGATCTTACTCTCTGCCGAATTTTGTGACGTTTTTGCAAAAGGCGTGGCTATTAAGGTGCTGAAAAGTCCGATTGTACTCTGTGGCAACAAAAGCTCCGGCAACATGACTCAGATGATCCTATCTTCTCGAAGTTGTACACATTTGAGGATACTTCAGCCCTGAAGACATCTACCAACTTATTTTACATCGTAGTAGTAGCGCCACCAACTGGTAAAAGCTAATACAAGTTATTTTCTTGGATGTTTTTCTCCGTGCAACTCAACAAGGTCGCCCTCATATATGCTCGGATGACTGTTTCGGCCATGAGGATGTCACAATACGAAATTAGTCCTTTTTCGTGAAAAGTTGTGGGAGTGGCATTGCACTGTTCGGCAATAAAACAAAGCTGATTATGAGGTTCTAAATATGAACGACAACTCGTAAAACTTTACACACACATCAGGCCGAGCAAATTCATCAATATTTTATAAGTTAGTTGTGCAGCTTTTTTGAAATGGCTCGCCATGGCCCTCGAGAAATGTTAAAAAAAAGCAGCTCTGGTTGAGTGTTTCACCTCGCTTTTTGTAAATTTTATGGAGTACAATGAACCCTCGGTTATCGCGGTTAATGGGGACCGAGACCACCCGCGAAAACTGAAAATCCGCGAAGTAGCGGCGCACCTTCAAAAATGCTTAAAAAAAATATACAATATATATCATAAATATATATATATATATATATATATATATATATATATATATATATATATATATATATATACGGGGAGAGAGAGAGTGAAATTCATTTTATAACAAAAAAACCAAATTATTATTAAAACGTATTATTTTTTTATTCCCCAGCCATTCTTTTTGTATTTATTTAATTACTCCGACTTTTACCTGCTGGTACGCCGTCCGGTGTGCCCTGTGAAATGAAAGGTGGCATTCTTTATTTATTTATTCATTTATTCATTCATAACTGACAGCCTCGCGCTCCGCTCGTGCCCGGGCGGAAGAGGTGCTCCAATTCGGCTTAACTGTGACACACGCCCGCCCTCCTCCCCCGGAACTTCCATTCGGTTAAACTTAGGGGCCGCTTGGCACCGCCCGTGCCCGGGGAAGGTGCTCCTCTTCGGCTTACTGTGACGCGAGCATGCCCTCCTCCTCCGGAGCTTCCATTCAGTTAAACTTAGGGGCCGCTTGGAACCGCCCGTGCCCGGGGAAGGTGCTCCTCTTCGGCTTACTGTGACGCGAGCATGCCCTCCTCCTCCGGAGCTTCCATTCGGTTAAACTTAGGGGCCGCTTGGAACCGCCCGTGCCCGGGGAAGGTGCTCCTCTTCGGCTTACTGTGACGCGAGCATGCCCTCCTCCTCCGGAGCTTCCATTCGGTTAAACTTAGGGGCCGCTTGGCACCGCCCGTGCCCGGGGAAGGTGCTCCTCTACGGCTTAACTGCCACGCACGCCGGCCGGAGCTCTGGTACGGTCCGAACCGCGCGAAACGTCGCCACCGATCGTGTCCGGGAGAACGTGCTCTTCTTCGTCCACTCTCCTCTTCGCCCACGCTCTTCTTCGGCGCACGCCGGCCGTCTAACCGCTCCAGCGTCCCGTCGTGCCGCTCGGCGAAACTACAATGCCCCCGAATATTTTTTAGACCCGCGAAGCACTGAACCCGCGAAAGGTGAACCGCGAAGTAGCGAGGGTTCACTGTATGTATAAGACCAAGACCTACAAAAAAGTCTCTTGGAGCAATGAGCTAGGTTTTACAGGAAGTCGGCCATTTTGAATTTACTTAAAAGGGGGCGGGTCACCACAATGGACTTTGTGTAGAAATTATTATTGGGGCCTGAGCAGCGACCGCTACGAGGTCCCCATTGTTTTTGTGGAAATTATTATTATTTTTATTATTATTATTATTAGGGCCCGAGCAGTGACCGCTGCGAGGTCCCTATTGTTTTTCTAGAAATTGTTATTAGGGCCCGAGCTGCGACGGCTGCGAGGTCCCTATTGTTTTTGTAGAAAATATTATTACTTTTATTATTATTAATATTATTATTATTATTATTAGGGCCTGAGCAGCGACCGCTGCAAAGTCCCTATTGTTTTTGTAGAAATTATTATTATTATTATTTTTCCGATTGTTCGATCGCATTTTTGACCCCCGAAACATGCACAAAAACTCACCAAACTTGGCAGTCTCATCGGGCATGGCGAAAAATTTGATATTTTAACGTCTAATATGAACAGGAAGTGAGTTATGAATTTTTGAAAGTCCGACTTTTGCCCTTTTTTGCATGTTTACAGGGGTCATTCTTTTGCACCCTGATCCTAAAGGCTTCATCTGATTGCCTTAAAATTCTGTCTGTAGCATCTGAAGACCTGGGACAAACACTGGGGCTAAAATTTTTTGTTTCCGAAATACTATATGACGGGGGCGGGGCTTCAAAGTTTTCACTTAAGATTTCCTTCGCCGCAATGGACAAAATGCTTAATAACTCTCCTGCACATGCTGCTAAAAATCCAAAACTTCACATGTACATAAAAAGTCTGTACCTGAAGACATCTATATGTTTATATTCAGTTATACACCTTGCGCCAATCAATATCATTTTTTACATTTTGACGTACTGCACGGTGCCCTTTTAACGAATCTGATTGAAAATTGGCTAGAAAAGACTCAAGACATTGATCTTACTCTATCCCTATTTTTGTGACTTTCCTTCGAAGGGCGTGGCTATTACGGTGCCGCAGAGTCTGATTATTCTCCGTGGCAACAAAAGTTCCTGCAAAATGATTCAGATGATCCATCTTCTCGAAATTTTTCACATTTGAGGATATTCAGGCCCTGAAGACGGCTGCCAACTTATTTTTGATCGCAGTGGTAGCGCCACCAACTGGTTAAAACAAATACAAATTATTTTCGTTGATGTTTTTCTCCGGGCAGGTGAACAAAATCTACCTTATATTTGCTCGGATGAGTGTTTAGGCCTTGAGCATGTCACAATACGAAAGTCTTTCGCCTTCTTCAGAGTGTCACATGATGCTGTCTTGTGACCCGTCTTTATCAGCTGATGTTCCATGAGGGCGTGACTTACCTGTCACAAGAATGAAGGCAAGTCACGCCCCCCGCTGTCCGTTCACTCCGCCAAGATGCTGGTCCAGGTGGTAGAGAGGATGAAGGCTCCCTTGTCTCTGTTCATGGTTTTTATGCCTCGCTTGCAGATCTCAATGGCCTCTCTGATCCAGCGCTGTTGTTTGTTCTCTTCTGTGCGGATGACCCTGCCCTTCTCCCGGTCCATGATGTGGTTTTCCCTTTTGCAGTGGTCAGTGATTGCTGATTTGTAATGTTCATGTTGTGCTTGTTCTTTTACTGCTCTGATTTTTTTCATTTTTTTGACAGGTAAGTCACACCCTCATGGAACATCAGCTCAAGACACCATCATGCGACACTCTGAAGAAGGCGAAAGACTCGCCGAAACATGTCAGGTAAAAAATTAACCTAAAACATAATTGTCTGCTTTTAATGAATCAGTCAAATATCAATAATAAGAAGACAAAATGAACCTAATACAAATAAATGAATGCTTAATAACTCCCCTGCACATGCTCCTAAAAATCCAAACCTTCACCTGTAAATAAAACGTCCCGACCTGAAGACATCGTAATGTTATTATTTTGTTATACACACAGTGCCGCCAAGTGGAATCAAAAATTTGTTTTTATTTTAATTTTCACGTACTGCACGGTGCCCTTTTGACGAATCCGACTGAAAATTAGTCAGAAAAGACTCAAGACAATGATCTTACTCTCTGCCGAATTTTGTGGCGTTTTGGCAAAAGGCGTGGCTATTAAGGTGCTGAAAAGTCCGATTGTACTCTGTGGCAACAAAAGCTCCGGCAACATGACTCAGATGATCTTATCTTCTCGAAGTTGTACACATTTGAGGATACTTCAGCCCTGAAGACATCTACCAACTTATTTTACATCGTAGTAGTAGCGCCACCAACTGGTAAAAGCTAATACAAGTTATTTTCTTGGATGTTTTTCTCCGTGCAACTCAACAAGGTCGCCCTCATATATGCTCGGATGACTGTTTCGGCCATGAGGATGTCACAATACGAAATTCGTCCTTTTTCGTGAAAAGTTGTGGGAGTGGCATTGCACTGTTCGGCAATAAAACAAAGCTGATTATGAGGTTCTAAATATGAACGACAACTCGTAAAACTTTACACACACATCAGGCCGAGCAAATTTATCAATATTTTATACGTTAGTTGTGCAGCTTTTTTGAAATGGCTCGCCATGGCCCTCGAGAAATGTTAAAAAAAGCAGCTCTGGTTGAGTGTTTCACCTCGCTTTTTGTAAATTTTATGGAGTACAGTGAACCCTCGGTTATCGCGGTTAATGGGGACCGAGACCACCCGCGAAAACTGAAAATCCGCGAAGTAGCGGCGCACCTTCAAAAATGCTTAAAAAAAATATACAATATATATAATAAATATATATATATATATATATATATATATATATATATATACGGGGAGAGAGAGAGTGAAATTCATGTTATAACAAAAAAAACAAATTATTATTAAAACGTATTATTTTTTTATTCCCCAGCCATTCTTTTAGTATTTATTTAATTACTCCGACTTTTACCTGCTGGTACGCCGTCCGGTGTGCCCTGTGAAATGAAAGGTGGCTTTCTTTATTTATTTATTCATTTATTCATTCATAACTGACAGCCTCGCGCTCCGCTCGTGCCCGGGCAGAAGAGGTGCTCCAATTTGGCTTAACTGTGACACACGCCCGCCCTCCTCCCCCGGAGCTTCCATTCGGTTAAACTTAGGGGCCGCTTGGCACCGCCCGTGCCCGGGGAAGGTGCTCCTCTTCGGCTTACTGTGACGCGAGCATGCCCTCCTCCTCCGGAGCTTCCATTCGGTTAAACTTAGGGGCCGCTTGGAACCGCCCGTGCCCGGGGAAGGTGCTCCTCTACGGCTTCACTGCCACGCACGCCGGCCGGAGCTCTGGTACGGTCCGAACCGCGCGAAACGTCGCCACCGATCGTGTCCGGGGGAACGTGCTCTTCTTCGTCCACTCTCCTCTTCGCCCACGCTCTTCTTCGGCGCACGCCGGCCGTCTAACCGCTCCAGCGCCCCGTCGTGCCGCTCGGCGAAACTACAATGCCCCCGAATATTTTTTAGACCCGCGAAGCACTGAACCCGCGAAAGGTGAACCGCGAAGTAGCGAGGGTTCACTGTATGTATAAGACCAAGACCTACAAAAAAGTCTCTTGGAGCAATGAGCTAGGTTTTACAGGAAGTCGGCCATTTTGAATTTACTTAAAAGGGGGCGGGTCACCACAATGGACTTTGTGTAGAAATTATTATTGGGGCCCGAGCAGCGACCGCGGCGAGGTCCCTATTGTTTTTGTAGAAAACATTATTACTTTTATTATTATTATTATTATTATTATTAGGGCCTGAGCAGCGACCGCTGCGAAGTCCCTATTGTTTTTGTAGAAATTATTATTATTATTATTTTTCCGATTGTTCGATCGCATTTTTGACCCCCGAAACATGCACAAAAACTCACCAAACTTGGCAGTCTCATCGGGCATGGCGAAAAATTTGATAT
>NW_028283657.1:0-12500 GCF_059441095.1 Idiotropiscis lumnitzeri
GGTCATTCTTTTGCACCCTGATCCTAAAGGCTTCATCTGATTGCCTTAAAATTCTGTCTGTAGCATCTTAAGACCTGGGACAAACACTGGGGCTAAAATTTTTTGTTTCCGCAATACTATATGACGGGGGCGGGGCTTCGAAGTTTTCACTTAAGATTTCCTTCGCCGCAATGGACAAAATGCTTAATAACTCTCTTGCACATGCTGCTAAAAATCCAAAACTTCACATGTACATCAAGAGTCGGTACCTGAAGACATCTATATGTTTATATTCTGTTATACACCTTGCGCCAATCAATATCATTTTTTACATTTTGACGTCCTGCACGGTGCCCTTTTAACGAATCCGATTGAAAATTGGCTAGAAAAGACTCAAGACATTGATCTTACTCTATCCCTATTTTTGTGACTTTCCTTCGAAGGGCGTGGCTATTACGGTGCCGCAGAGTCTGATTATTCTCCGTGGCAACAAAAGTTCCTGCAAAATGATTCAGATGATCCATCTTCTCGAAATTTTTCACATTTGAGGATATTCAGGCCCTGAAGACGGCTGCCAACTTATTTTTGATCGGATGAGTGTTTAGGCCTTGAGGATGTCACAATACGAAAGTCTTTCGCCTTCTTCAGAGTGTCACATGATGGTGTCTTGTGGCCCGTCTTTATCAGCTGATGTTCCATGAGGGCGTGACTTACCTGTCACAAGAATGAAGGCAAGTCACGCCCCCCGCTGTCCGTTCACTCCGCCAAGATGCTGCTCCAGGTGGTAGAGAGGATGAAGGCTCCCTTGTCTCTGTTCATGGTTTTTATGCCTCGCTTGCAGATCTCAATGGCCTCTCTGATCCAGCGCTGTTGTTTGTTCTCTTCGGTGCGGATGACCCTGCCCTTCTCCCGGTCCATGATGTGGTTTTCCCTTTTGCAGTGGTCAGTGATTGCTGATTTGTAATGTTCATGTTGTGCTTGTTCTTTTACTGCTCTGATTTTTCATTTTTTTGACAGGTAAGTCACACCCTCATGGAACATCAGCTGATAAAGACGGGTCTCAAGACACCATCATGCGACACTCTGAAGAAGGCGAAAGACTCGCCGAAACATGTCAGGTAAAAAATTAACCTAAAACATAATTGTCTGCTTTTAATGAATCAGTCAAATATCAATAATAAGAAGACAAAATGAACCTAATACAAATAAATGAATGCTTAATAACGCCCCTGCACATGCTCCTAAAAATCCAAACCTTCACCTGTAAATAAAACGTCCCGACCTGAAGACATCTTAATGTTATTATTTTGTTATACACACAGCGCCGCCAAGTGGAATCAAAAATTTGTTTTTATTTTAATTTTCACGTACTGCACGGTGCCCTTTTGACGAATCCGACTGAAAATTAGTCAGAAAAGACTCAAGACAATGATCTTACTCTGTGCCGAATTTTGTGACGTTTTGGCAAAAGGCGTGGCTATTACGGTGCTGAAAAATCCGATTGTACTTTGTGGCAACAAAAGCTCCGGCAACATGACTCAGATGATCCTATCTTCTCGAAGTTGTACACATTTGAGGATACTTCAGCCCTGAAGACATCTACCAACTTATTTTTCATCGTAGTAGTAGCGCCACCAACTGGTAAAAGCTAATACAAGTTATTTTCTTGGATGTTTTTCTCCGTGCAACTCAACAAGGTCGCCCTCATATATGCTCGGATGACTGTTTCGGCCATGAGGATGTCACAATACGAAATTCATCCTTTTTCGTGAAAAGTTGTGGGAGTGGCATTGCACTGTTCGGCAATAAAACAACGCTGATTATGAGGTTCTAAATATGAACGACAACTCGTGAAACTTTACACACACATCAGGCAGAGCAAATTTATCAATATTTTATACGTTAGTTGTGCAGCTTTTTTGAAATGGCTCGCCATGGCCCTCGAGAAAAGTTAAAAAAAGAATAGAATAGAAATAGAAATCCCTTTATTGTCATTGTACTCAAGTGTGCAACGAGATTAGAGGGCTCCCCTCTCCAGTGCAATACAACAATAATACAGACAATATATAAATTAGATAAATAAATACGACAGTGCAATGGAATTCAGTACTGAATAGGGCATATAGAAACACATCACAATGCTGTTTTGCAAGGTTAGGGTGGTCTCGTGTGTGTGTGTGTGAGAGTTCAGTATGGAGATGGCTCTCGGAAAGAAACTGTTTCTCAGTCTATTGGTCCTTGATTTGATGCATCTGTAGCGCCTGCCAGAGGGCAACAGGTCGAACAGGTGTGAGTTTGGGTGGGTATTGTCTTTGACGATGTTGAGAGCCCTTCTGAGGCACCGGGCGGTGTAGATGTCCGACAGCGAGGGGAGAGGGCAGCCAATAATCCTTTGCGCTGTTTTGACTGTCCTCTGGAGCCTCACTCTGTCCGCCTCAGTGCAGCCGCTGTACCAGGTGGAGACACAGTACGTCAGCAGGCTCTCGATGGACGAGTGGTAGAAGGCCAGCAGCAGCTTCCTGTCCAGGTTGAATTTCCTGAGGACTCTCAGGAAGTGCAGACGTTGGCGGACCTTCTTTACCACTGCTGTGGTGTTGTGACTCCAAGAAAGGTCATCGGAGATCTGTACTCCCAGGAACTTGAACGTGTGGACCCTCTCCACACACACGCCTTCGATGCAGAGGGGGGGCGGCAGCGTCTTGTTCCTCCTGAAGTCGACGACAATCTCCTTTGTTTTAGCAGAGTTAAGGTGCAGTCTGTTGTCCTTGCACCAAGTTGTCAGTCTCCCTACCTCCTCTCTATAGGCTGTCTCGTCACCTTCCGAGATCAGACCGACCACTGTCGTGTCGTCAGCAAACTTGACGATGGTGTTGTTGCCGTGGGCCGGGCTGCAGTCGTAGGTGTAGAGGGCGTACAGGAGAGGGCTCAGCACGCATCCTTGGGGGGAACCGGTGCTCAGCATGAGGGTGGAGGACGTGTAGGGGCCGAGCAACACAGTCTGGGGTCTGTTGGTCAGAAAGTCCTTAATCCAGATGCGTGTGAGGGCAGGGAGGCCGAGAGTGTCCAGTTTGGCGACGAGGATGTCTGGGATGATCGTGTTGAATGCCGAGCTGTAGTCCACAAAGAGCATCCTTGCATAGCTCCGCTGTTGTTCCAGGTGGCCCAGCACAACATGCAGAGCAGCCCTGGTTGAGTGTTTCACCTCGCTTTTTGTAAATTTTATGGAGTACAGTGAACCCTCGGTTATCGCGGTTAATGGGGACCGAGACCACCCGCGAAAACTGAAAATCCGCGAAGTAGCGGCGCACCTTCAAAAATGCTTAAAAAAAAAATACAATATATATAATAAATATATAAATATATATATATATATATATATATATATATATATATATATATATATACGGGGAGAGAGAGAGTGAAATTCATGTTATAACAAAAAAAACAAATTATTATTAAAACGTATTATTTTTTTATTCCCCAGCCATTCTTTTTGTATTTATTTAATTACTCAGACTTTTACCTGCTGGTACGCCGTCTGGTGTGCCCTGTGAAATGAAAGGTGCCATTCTTTATTTATTTATTTATTTATTCATTTATTCATTCATAACTGACAGCTTCGCGCTCCGCTCGTGCCCGGGCGGAAGAGGTGCTCCAATTCGGCTTAACTGTGACACACGCCCACCCTCCTCCCCCGGAGCTTCCATTCGGTTAAACTTAGGGGCCGCTTGGCACCGCCCGTGCCCGGGGAAGGTGCTCCTCTTCGGCTTACTGTGTCGCGAGCATGCCCTCCTCCTCCGGAGCTTCCATTCGGTTAAACTTAGGGGCCGCTTGGAACCGCCCGTGCCCGGGGAAGGTGCTCCTCTTCGGCTTACTGTGACGCGAGCATGCCCTCCTCCTCCGGAGCTTCCATTCGGTTAAACTTAGGGGCCGCTTGGCACCGCCCGTGCCCGGGGAAGGTGCTCCTCTACGGCTTAACTGCCACGCACGCCGGCCGGAGCTCTGGTACGGTCCGAACCGCGCGAAACGTCGCCACCGATCGTGTCCGGGGGAACGTGCTCTTCTTCGTCCACTCTTCTCTTCGCCCACGCTCTTCTTCGGCGCACGCCGGCCGTCTAACCGCTCCAGCGCCCCGTCGTGCCGCTCGGCGAAACTACAATGCCCCCGAATATTTTTTATACCCGCGAAGCACTGAACCCGCGAAAGGTGAACCGCGAAGTAGCGAGGGTTCACTGTATGTATAAGACCAAGACCTACAAAAAAGTCTCTTGGAGCAATGAGCTAGGTTTTACAGGAAGTCGGCCATTTTGAATTTATTAAAAGGGGGCGGGTCACCACAATGGACTTTGTGTAGAAATTATTATTGGGGCCCGAGCCGCGACCGCGGCGAGGTCCCTATTGTTTATGTAGAAATTATTATTAGGGCCCGAGCAGCGACCGCTACGAGGTCCCCATTGTTTTTGTGGAAATTTTTATTATTATTATTATTATTAGGGCCCGAGCAGTGACCGCTGCGAGGTCCCTATTGTTTTTCTAGAAATTGTTATTAGGGCCCGAGCTACGACGGCTGCGAGGTCCCTATTGTTTTTGTAGAAAATATTATTACTTTTATTATTATTATTATTATTATTATTAGGGCCTGAGCAGCGACCGCTGCGAAGTCCCTGTTGTTTTTGTAGAAATTATTATTATTATTATTTTTCCGATTGTACGATTGCATTTTTGACCCCCGAAACATGCACAAAAACTCACCAAACTTGGCAGTCTCATCGGGCATGGCGAGAAATTTGATATTTTAACGTCTAATATGAACAGGAAGTGAGTTATGAATTTTTGAAAGTCCGACTTTTGCCCTTTTTTGCATGTTTACAGGGGTCATTCTTTTGCACCCTGATCCTAAAGGCTTCATCTGATTGCCTTAAAATTCTGTCTGTAGCATCTTAAGACCTGGGACAAACACTGGGGCTAAAATCTTTTGTTTCCGAAATACTATATGACGGGGGCGGGGCTTCAAAGTTTTCACTTAAGATTTCCTTCGCCGCAATGGACAAAATGCTTAATAACTCTCCTGCACATGCTGCTAAAAATCCAAAACTTCACATATACATAAAGAGTCGGTACCTGAAGACATCTATATGTTTATATTCTGTTATACACCTTGCGCCAATCAATATAATTTTTTACATTTTGACGTACTGCACGGTGCCCTTTTAACGAATCCGATTGAAAATTGGCTAGAAAAGACTCAAGACATTGATCTTACTCTATCCCTATTTTTGTGACTTTCCTTCGAAGGGCGTGGCTATTGCGGTGCCGCAGAGTCTGATTATTCTCCGTGGCAACAAAAGTTCCTGCAAAATGATTCAGATGATCCATCTTCTCGAAATTTTTCACATTTGAGGATATTCAGGCCCTGAAGACGGCTGCCAACTTATTTTTGATCGCAGTGGTAGCGCCACCAACTGGTTAAAACAAATACAAATTATTTTCGTTGATGTTTTTCTCCGGGCAGGTTAACAAAATCTACCTTATATTTGCTCGGATGAGTGTTTAGGCCTTGAGGATGTCACAATACGAAAGTCTTTCGCCTTCTTCAGAGTGTCACATGATGGTGTCTTGTGACCCGTCTTTATCAGCTGATGTTCCATGAGGGCGTGACTTACCTGTCACAAGAATGAAGGCAAGTCACGCCCCCCGCTGTCCGTTCACTCCGCCAAGATGCTGCTCCAGGTGGTAGAGAGGATGAAGGCTCCCTTGTCTCTGTTCATGGTTTTTATGCCTCGCTTGCAGATCTCAATGGCCTCTCTGATCCAGCGCTGTTGTTTGTTCTCTTCGGTGCGGATGACCCTGCCCTTCTCCCGGTCCATGTTCCCTTTTGCAGTGGTCAGTGATTGCTGATTTGTAATGTTCATGTTGTGCTTGTTCTTTTACTGCTATGATTTTTCATTTTTTTGACAGGTAATTCACACCCTCATGGAACATCAGCTGATAAAGACGGGTCTCAAGACACCATCATGCGACACTCTGAAGAAGGCGAAAGACTCGCCGAAACATGTCAGGTAAAAAATTTACCTAAAACATAATTGTCTGCTTTTAATGAATCTGTCAAATATCAATAATAAGAAGACAAAATGAACCTAATACAAATAAATGAATGCTTAATAACTCCCCTGCACATGCTCCTAAAAATCCAAACCTTCACCTGTAAATAAAATGTCCCGACCTGAAGACATCTTAATGTTATTATTTTGTTATACACACAGCGCCGCCAAGTGGAATAAAAAATTTGTTTTTATTTTAATTTTCACGTACTGCACGGTGCCCTTTTGACGAATCCGACTGAAAATTAGTCAGAAAAGACTCAAGACAATGATCTTACTCTCTGCCGAGTTTTGTGACGTTTTGGCAAAAGGCGTGGCTATTACGGTGCTGAAAAGTCCGATTGTACTTTGTGGCAACAAAAGCTCCGGCAACATGACTGAGATGATCCTATCTTCTCGAAGTTGTACACATTTGAGGATACTTCAACCCTGAAGACATCTACCAACTTATTTTTCATCGTAGTAGTAGCGCCATCAACTGGTAAAAGCTAATACAAGTTATTTTCTTGGATGTTTTTCTCCGTGCAACTCAACAAGGTCGCCCTCATATATGCTCGGAGGACTGTTTCGTCCATGAGGATGTCACAATACGAAATTCATCCTTTTTCGTGAAAAGTTGTGGGAGTGGCATTGCACTGTCCGGCAATAAAACAACGCTGATTATGAGGTTCTAAATATGAACGACAACTCGTGAAACTTGACACACACATCAGGCAGAGCAAATTTATCAATATTTTATACGTTAGTTGTGCAGCTTTTTTTAAATGGCTCGCCATGGCCCTCGAGAAATGTTCAAAAAAGCAGCCCTGGTTGAGTGTTTCACCTCGCTTTTTGTAAATTTTATGGAGTACAGTGAACCCTCGGTTGTCGCGGTTAATGGGGACCGAGACCACCCGCGGAAACTGAAAATCCGCGAAGTAGCGGCGCACCTTCAAAAATGCTTAAAAAAAAATACAATATATATAATAAATATATATATATATAGATATATATATAGATATATATTGATATATATATATATATACAGAGAGAGAGAGAGAGTGAAATTCATGTTATAACAAAAAAAACAAATTATTATTAAAACGTATTATTTTTTTATTCCCCAGCCATTCTTTTTGTATTTATTTAATTACTCCGACTATTACCTGCTGGTACGCCGTCCGGTGTGCCCTGTGAAATGAAAGGTGGCATTCTTTATTTATTTATTTATTTATTCATTTATTCATTCATAACTGACAGCTTCGCGCTCCGTTCGTGCCCGGGCGGAAGAGGTGTTCCAATTCGGCTTAACTGTGACACACGCCCGCCCTCCTCCCCCGGAGCTTCCATTCGGTTAAACTTAGGGGCCGCTTGGCACCGCCCGTGCCCGGGGAAGGTGCTCCTCTTCGGCTTACTGTGACGCGAGCATGCCCGCCTCCTCCGGAGCTTCCATTCGGTTAAACTTAGGGGCCGCTTGGAACCGCCCGTGCCCGGCGAAGGTGCTCCTCTTCGGCTTACTGTGACGCGAGCATGCCCTCCTCCTCCGGAGCTTCCATTCGGTTAAACTTAGGGGCCGCTTGGCACCGCCCGTGCCCGGGGAAGGTGCTCCTCTACGGCTTAACTGCCACGCACGCCGGCCGGAGCTCTGGTACGGTCCGAACCGCGCGAAACGTCGCCACCGATCGTGTCCGGGGGAACGTGCTCTTCTTCGTCCACTCTCCTCTTCGCCCACGCTCTTTTTCGGCGCACGCCGGCCGTCTAACCGCTCCAGCGCCCGTCGTGCCGCTCGGCGAAACTACAATGCCCCCGAATATTTTTTATACCCGCGAAGCACTGAACCCGCGAAAGGTGAACCGCGAAGTAGCGAGGGTTCACTGTATGTATAAGACCAAGACCTACAAAAAAGTCTCTTGGAGCAATGAGCTAGGTTTTACAGGAAGTCGGCCATTTTGAATTTACTTAAAAGGGGCGGGTCACCACAATGGACTTTGTGTAGAAATTATTATTGGGGCCCGAGCAGCGACCGCGGCGAGGTCCCTATTGTTTATGTAGAAATTATTATTAGGGCCCGAGCAGCGACCGCTACGAGGTCCCCATTGTTTTTGTGGAAATTATTATTATTATTATTATTAGGGCCCGAGCAGTGACCGCTGCGAGGTCCCTATTGTTTTTCTAGAAATTGTTATTAGGGCCCGAGCTGCGACGGCTGCCACATTGTTTGCCCTGGTTGTTTCAGTTAATAAATTCCCTTCACGTTACTGACCTCTCTGCCTCCTCGCCTTTTGGGTCCACCTCCTCCTCGCCGACCGGCGAGTCCTGACAGAATGACCCGACCAAAGAAGGACCCAGCGAGAGGCTCACGGCGGCGTCATGGATATTCAGGCCCTGAAGACGGCTGCCAACTTATTTTTGATCGCAGTGGTAGCGCCACCAACTGGTTAAAACAAATACAAATTATTTTCGTTGATGTTTTTCTCCGGGCAGGTTCACAAAATCTACCTTATATTTGCTCGGATGAGTGTTTAGGCCTTGAGGATGTCACAATACGAAAGTCTTTCGCCTTCTTCAGAGTGTCACATGATGGTGTCTTGTGACCCGTCTTTATCAGCTGATGTTCCATGAGGGCGTGACTTACCTGTCACAAGAATGAAGGCAAGTCACGCCCCCCGCTGTCCGTTCACTCCGCCAAGATGCTGCTCTAGGTGGTAGAGAGGATGAAGGCTCCCTTGTCTCTGTTCATGGTTTTTATGCCTCGCTTGCAGATCTCAATGGCCTCTCTGATCCAGCGCTGTTGTTTGTTCTCTTCGGTGCGGATGACCCTGCCCTTCTCCCGGTCCATGATGTGGTTTTCCCTTTTGCAGTGGTCAGTGATTGCTGATTTGTAATGTTCATGTTGTTGTCCATGACGCCGCCGGACGGACAACCCCCCTCAGCCTGCCGACCAACCCCGTGTCCTTCAAGTAGGTTCCATTTTCCGCTCGACGTCTGTTTCTCCCCTTTTGCCCCCCGATTACAGCACCGATTACCAGCCTGTCATACCCCCTCACCTGATCATAGATTCGGATTACGAGGACGATTTTGAGCACCAAGCCCTTTCACCCCCTCACGGTTCGAGTAAGTCCGGTCACGAGTTTGATTTTGAGCACCTTGCCCCTCACATTTTTTCCGATCCAGATCACGACTATGATTTTGAATATATTGCCACTCTCTTAGTCGCTCAGCGCAACGCGGAGTTATTTTTGAGCCGTCACCTTCCTCCCCCCGAGCCATTTGAGTTTTTCGCGACCACCTCCCACTCCCCCTCGCGCGCTTCACGTCCCAAATCCCGGAAGTCACGGTCACGTCGCGCACATCGTTCACCATCAGTTTCAGCACCGGATCACGCTCCCCTGGCGTCTCCTAGCTCGCGTTCACCAGCCCCCGCAGTCACGGTCCCTCAGGTCTCCCGTTTTCCTGATTCCCTATGGCGGCAGGCTGACAGGGATCAGGGCCCCCGGTTCGGCTGTGCCCGGATCGACTGCTGCGCCCGGCCCGCTGTCGCCTCCACGCCTGCAGCAGTGACCAATGCAGCTCCCGCTGCACGGACCCCGCCGCCTCCATGCGAGCCGCAGCCTCCAGAGTCCCGTGCCGACTCCTCGAAGGCGGCCGAGCCCCGTTCCGGCTCCCCGCCAGCTGCTGAGCCCTGTCCCGGCTCCCCGCCAGCTGCTGAGCCCAGTCCCGGCTCCCCGCCAGCTGCTGAGCCCTGTCCCGGCTCCCCGCCAGCTGCTGTGCCCTGTCCCGGCTCCCCGCCAGCTGCTGAGCCCTGTCCCGGCTCCCCGCCAGCTGCTGAGCCCAGTCCCGGCTCCCCGCCAGCTGCTGAGCCCAGTCCCGGCTCCCCGCCAGCTGCTGAGCCCAGTCCCGGCTCCCCGCCAGCTGCTGAGCCCAGTCCCGGCTCCCCGCCAGCTGCTGAGCCCAGTCCCGGCTCCCCGCCAGCTGCTGAGCCCAGTCCCGGCTCCCCGCCAGCTGCTGAGCCGTGTCCCGGCTCCCCGTCAGCGGCCGAGCCCCGTCCCGGGGCCCCAATGGCGATCCCAGCTCCCGATCCAGCGGAGCACGCTGTGCGCCCGAACCAAGTTCACGTTCAGGCGGAGCACATCCTGCCCCCGACCCAAGTTCACGTTCACGCGGAGCCCGTCCGGCGTCCGTCCCTAGTTCACGTTCAGGCGGAGCACGCTGTGCGTCCGTCCCAAGCTCACGTTCAGGCGGAGCACGCTGTGCGTCCGTCCCAAGCTCACGTTCAGGCGGAGCACGTTGTGCGTCCGTCCCAAGTCCACGTTCAGGGGAAGCACACCCTGCTTCCGACCCAGGTTCACGTTCAGGAGGAGCACGCTGCGCGTCCGTCCCAAGCTCACGTTCCGGCGGAGCACGTTGTGCGTCCGTCCCAAGCCCATGTTCCGGTGGGGCACGCCTTGCCTCCGCTCCAAGCTCACGTTTTGGCAGAACACGGCCCGCAGCCGTCACTCCCGGTCCCTGCACCCGTGGTGGACGACGAGCAGTCGCCTGCCGTATCGGTCCCAGCGGCGCCTGATGAAGCGCCGCCGCTCCCGGTCCCGGTGCCTGCGATGGACGACGGTCCGCCGCCGAGTCACGCCTCAGCCTCGGCGACGCACGACGACCCACCATCGCACCCCGCTCTGGCCTCGGCAGCATCCGACGACCCGTCGCCACTGCTCGCCTTGGCTCCGGCACAACGCTCGACGACCCACGGCCGCTCCTGGTTTCTGCCTCGGCGGTGGACGGCGACCCACCGCCGCTCCACATTCTTGTCTCGGCAGGGGTCGACGACCAGCCGCCGCTCCCGGTTCCGGTGCCCGCGATGGACGACGGTCCGCCGCCGCGTCACGCCTCAGTCTCGGCGACGCACGAGGACCCACCACCGCGCCCCGCTCTGGCCGCGGCAGCATCCGACGACCCGTCGCCACTGCTCGCCTTGGCCCCGGCGGCGCTCGACGGCCCGCGGCCGCTCTTGGTTCCTGCCTCGGCGGTGGACGACGACCCACCGCCGCTCCATGTTCTTGTCTCGGCAGGGATCGACGACCAGCCGTCGCTCTGCGTTCCTGTGTCGGCGGGGTTCAACGATGGGCCGCCGCCCCACGTTCCGGTCTCGGCGGTGTTCGACGACCAGCCGCCGCTCCACGTTCCTGACGCGGCGGGGTTCGACGACCAGCCGTCGCTCCACGTTCCGGTCTCGGCGACGCTCGACGACCAGCCGCCGCTCCACGCTCCCGCCTCGGCGACGCTCGACGACCAGCCGCCGCTCCACGCTCCCGCCTCGGCGGGGCTCGACGACCAGCCGCCGCTCCGCGTTCCTGTCTCGGCGGGGCTCGACGACCAGCCGCCGCTCCACGTTCCTGTCTCGGCGGGGCTCGACGACCAGCCGCCGCTCCGCGTTCCTGTCTCGGCGGGGCTCGACGACCAGCCGCCGCTCCACGTTCCTGTCTCGGCGGGGCTCGACGACCAGCCGCCGCTCCACGTTCCTGTCTCGGCGGGGCTCGACAATCTGCCGCCGCTCCACGTTCCTGTCTCGGCAGGGTTCAACGACCAGCCGCCGCGCCACGTTCCTGACTCGGCGACGTTCCATGGCCTGCCGCCGCTCCTCGCCCCAGCTCCATCAGCGGACTTCATGTGGCGTTCGGGTCGTTCCGGACGTCCGCCTGAATGGCCCCAATGGGACGCACTGGCCTGGCCACCCTCACGGCCCCCTGAAGGGTCACGAAAAGACTCGCTGGTCTGGCCTCCCGGGAATCCGCCAGACCGGTCTCGATCACGGGTCGTTGACCCACCTCCCGACCCCTTCCGCCCACCCTCGTTCTTAGACATGGTTTTCCTTTTCTTTTCTTTTCCTTTTTTTTGGGACGTCTGGAATCCGTCCCTTGAGGGGGGGGTACTGTCATGATCCGCGTCGGGCATGACAGCCTTTTGTTATTGTTTTCATATGCATGCGGTTTTTGTTATTGTTTTTGTTGTTATTTTCTCCCCTCCTTCCTGCCATGTGCCTTTTCCTGTCTGTTTTGATCAGCTGAGCAGGGGCGTTTCCCCTCAGCACCTCGCCCTCACCAGCCACGCACCTGCTCCTCATCAACGATCACACACCTGCTCCCCATCTGCTCCCCTGATTACCGGACTACTTAAGCCTTCCATGCTCTCAACCCAGTGTCGGGTCATTGCCGAAAATCACGGACAGCCACGACCACCTTTGTTCACGTTCTGCTCCTTGTTCATGTTCATGCTCTGGTTCCCCTCTTCGTTCCCGTCTTTCAGTGTTGTTCCTCGCCCTGCCTCCCAGTCTGGTCACGTTAAGTTTGTCTTTTGTTATTTTTCACCCTGCCACATTGTTTGCCCTGGTTGTTTCAGTTAATAAATTCCCTTCACGTTACTGACCTCTCTGCCTCCTCGCCTTTTGGA